>NC_045733.1:30871748-30882902 GCF_008692095.1 Etheostoma spectabile | reverse complement strand
CACACACACACACACACACACACACTCTCGTATTTTAAAATCCTCTATAATTTGCCTTTGCTTACCTCATAATGACTCACCTGTTGGCTCCAGGTAAGACAAAGAGTCTCCACATGACTGAGACATTAGTGCAGAGGCTTGTCAGAGCCAGAGGCCCCCGTCTTATCCGGGGTTTACATCTTAATGGCACGCATGCAAATATAGACGTACACACACACACACACACTCACACACACACACAGATAATCTGAAATGAGATGTGTTGTGACATGCTGCCTGCTGGGCTGGTGGCTTGTGGTGAGGGCAGAAGGATATTTGTTTCACATTCCTCATGGATCCATTGACAACATAATAAGAGGAATACAGCCCGGCAGTGTCATGTGTTATGTTGAACGCTGGACAGATGAAGTATCTGTTTTATACAGCTGTGAGCAAATCGGATCACACAAGACGTCAAAGGAAACGCACACAACAAGATACAGTTTATGGTGTGCCTCAAATGCAGTATTTTTCTTATTCAGACGTTTTCTCACATGAACTCTGGACAATGTCCAACGAATCAGGTCCGGACATTGACAGAAGTCGGCCCTTCACACGTGTAGCACACACCAGGAGATTGTCCCTGTGAGGCGCGTTCTCACCTACTCGAAACACAGGTTTGGTTTAGGCAGGGGTAGCGCTTGGGTAGATGGTTCAAGGAGAATCATAGCAAAAAAGTGGTAAAACATCCACAACAACTTCTCAAACCCCTCATGAAAGAAATTACTAAACATAACACGGCAGACTGGACCGGCTGACTGTGCTTTCCCAGACTGAAGCTGTGCATTTAGCTATATTCCATCACAAATATGTATGTTTGCAACATGCCGAGCAAAACGATGAACGTGAAGTGGATTCTGATTCAGGAGTGTTTTTTTTTCCATAGAAAAGGACTTAACACAACTCAGCAACAAACTCATCATTTTTTATTGCTGTTGGAATTCATTGTACATGCTGTAAATCAAAGCTGACTAAAGTCGCTTTTCTCCACAAGGGAACATGTAGAGGGCTCTGTCTACACAAAGGATTTTAGTGGAGTATTCCGTCATTGCTCCTGGCGCTGAAGCTTAAAAGTTATTTATGTCTATTTAACTCTCCTGATTGCCTTTGTACAACATGTTGCTATCCACAGAGGCGTAGAGTATGTGTGAGTGTTCAGTATGAGTGTGTGCTGTAGGTGTGTGTTAGAGTCACGGGGCAGCGCAGGACATTGTAGCAACTTGTTGGGGAAAAATGCACTCTGAATTTGTTTTAAAAACACCTTTTCACCACTACAGACTGTGAACCACACGCACGCACGCACGCACGCACACACGCACGCACACACGCACACCTACTGTTGCTGAGTTTCCTTTCTCAACTGCTTTAATTTAGGGGGGTCACATGCTAACATCTCCAAGGGGTGTGTGTGTGTGTGTGTGTGCGTGAGTGTGCGTGTGTGTGTGCGTGTGTGTGTGTGTGTGTGCGTGCGTGCATGCGTGTGAGGCCATAGTCCACGTAATAAAGTCTGCGTCCTGTAATTAGCCAGTGTTTTCACTGTCTTCTTATGTCCTTGTTTTTCTAGTCTGTCCCTGGAAGGCTTATGCTGCTCAATGGCCTCACACACCAACATACACACACACACACACACACACACACACACACACACACACACACACACACACACACACACACACACACACACACACACACACACACATACACCTGTAAGTGTGTGTGTGTGTGTGTGTGTGTTTCTGTGTATGTGTGAGGCCATAGTCTACGTAATACAGTCTGAGTCCTGTAATTAGCCAATGTTTTCACTGTGTTCTGGTTCCTTTCCCCCCAAAACACACAGGAATCCACAGCCAGCTGAAACAAGGTTGGGCTGGATTTGTGTGTGTGTGTTTGTGTGTGTGTTTGGGAGTTATAAGAGCTTGTGCACATGCTTGCACATGTGTGAGCATACAGCACATATCTGTGAGGACTCAGTGAGTGTCCAGAGGTCGAGTCTGTTAGAGTCCCAAAAGGGAAAGTGCAGCTGAACAAGAAAAAAAAAATAACTTCCCAGGCAAATTAAACGAAGGAGAAAGGAAGAAAAAATGAGTAGTGCGACACTTGCCCTGCATGTGGCTCCTTTCTGCGCTTTTGTTTTTTCTGCATAAAACAAAACATAGTAAAAGTATATTTTTTTTAAAGAAACGTGTAAGTTGTTCTGACAGAAGAGGATTCATTCAGATTGTATACTAGAAACACATTACACCATGGGGGCCTCATGGGTAAGGGGTAAGATGTTGACCAGAAACTCCAGCTGGGGACCCTTGTTGCACCTCTCTTACTCTTTCCTGTCATCATTACACTACTGCCAACTAACAATACAGCCATAAAATCCCCCCGGGTGAAAGTCCTGTGTTAGTTTGCCCCATTCACCACCCCCAACCTGCCTCCTTTTACAGAAATGATTCTTCCACATTGTACTACCTCCATCATAACTATATACAACTATATACTGCCACTGTTAACATAAATATATGTATGATATATGTGATGTAATATAAACAGCTTGAACAATCGACCTATGTGGGCATTTTTCGGAAAAACTGCCACTAACTTTTTTCCCCATAGACAGACACAAAAATTGAACTGGTAAAACCAAAACGTACTTTTTACCTGAATGAGAGTGTGATGAAGCTTAACGTGCTGTGTTGTTCTCTGTGTCAGTGGTGTATCAGGGCATGAACATGACCGTCTGTTACCCCACCGTGGGACAAGACGGCATCCAGAACGAAGGCAACGCCGTGGCCATAATTGGAGCTGCCATCATGTACTGCTGCGTCCTCTTTGCATGGTGAGTATTCTCTTTATCTTCCAACGCAACGTGTATGTCAAAAAAGTTACAATCATTACCAGGATACCACACAATAACATCCACATCAAACATAAACACTCACTTTCATAAATTGTCAGGTTCAGGTCCAGGCTTGTGTAGTTGTACCCGTGGGCAGATTGGTTTTGCAGCAAGAATATGACATCCATTATAACACACAACTAGTGCATTAGATGCAAGTTATTTTTGTGGTGCTTTGTTTTGCCCCTTGGGATTTAAAACCTCCATCTGGACGTAAAAGCTGAAAATCAGTCATTACCATGAGTCATTATTTAAAATAGAGGTAGTTATCCTCTGTATCTGTGTGTGTGGATTTTGGTGCAATAACAAAATAATCTTTACATATCTAAAAACAGAGGTCTTGTCATATTATTATGTGCATGTTCAAATGACATGTTTCTGCCGCAGTAATGAAGCTTCCTACCTGGCAGAGGTGTTCGGTCCGTTCTGGATGATCAAAGTTTACCGCTACGAGTTCCAGAAAGCCACCTGCTGCTTCTGCTGCCCCGAGGAGGAGGAAGGTTTGTTCTCACGCAGTAAACATTACACAATTGTCACAGAAGGTGTTTTGTGTTCTTTGCTAATATTAAGATGGAAGCAAGACAAGCAGGAGGTTCAGGGGCAGCACAGTTCTGCCTTCTGCTGGTGTTTCAGTTTGTTTTATGACACAGAGTAATATACAGAGTTTTAACTTCACGTTAACGTACTTGGTTTGCAAAGAAGGTTCAATTCAAACAAACAAGAGCAGGAGAAACGTCCCGATCAGAAACCACAAGGTTTTATCACTGACTGGACAAACACATTATAAAATCCTTTGGAAAAAAAATAGGACCTTTTTATCAAAGAGGTTTCTTTGAGCCAACGTCCAGTGGCCATGAGAGCGGTTTTAAGAGCAAAGGAGTGTTTATTAGATATTCCAAAAACTATTAAAAAAAAACTACCATCTTTACAGTGTCTGTATATTGTTGCAGACAAATTCAATTTGGTAGATCTGTAGGCTAAACGGTAGGTTTATACATTTAGTCATGTTTGACATTTATGAATGTGTCTCTTTCAGCTGACGAGGAGTTTGTGATTGACGACGAGAACAAAGGCTGTCAGAAAGTCATTCACAATGAGACGCAGAAAGTGGCTTACAGCTACTTCTTCTTCCATTTTGTCTTCTTCTTGGCCTCGCTGTACGTCATGATGACCCTCACTAACTGGTTCAGGTTAGTTAACGACACAGACCTGGTCCCCACTTAGATTTTTGATGATATATAAATATGTAAATCCTTATTTCAATGGCTTAGTATTGTAGGGCACCATGAAAAGGTATGTGTATAGGATTTAGGCCGCCCTACACGTTATTGTAGGCCCTTTATATTATGCAACTCAACTTTATGTAATATATGTTGTAGGGGGTCCCTGCTTGTCTTTCTTGGCCTAAAAAACGCTGAAGACCTCTCCTTCAACATATTAAGTTTTGAATTGGAGAATGAAAAATGTATTCATTTTTCTTTGTGTACTTTAGTTATTTCTGTCAAATAGTCATTCATGTTTGAATAAGTTGTTATATTACTTTAAGATATTGTGGTAAGGCTGTTGAAGTTGTTCTTTTAGTCAAGGAGGGTCAAAAAAGGAAAGAAAAACATGGTATTCACCTTTTCAGCTCTAACCCTAACCCTTCATCCTAATACTTTTTGACGAGTTCCTAAGCACTTGACGTGGCATGGAGTAAACTTGTGTTGTCCTCCATCCAGCTACGAGTCAGCAGTGTTGGAGACCACCTTCACCCACGGCAGCTGGTCTACCTTCTGGGTGAAGATGTCGTCGTGCTGGGCATGTGTGATCCTCTACCTCTGGCTGCTGCTGGGCCCTCTGTGCAGCTGTCAGCCGGAATCCAGACCTCGCCGCTCACGCATCAAACGGCGCTCGGGATCCTCGCGTCACGTTTCCGTCATCATCTGACACGTTCTGCAAAGGGGAGGACAGGGAGCCATGTGGACAACGGGTCAGGCGGCTTCTGAAGCCAGGGGTCAGGGGGAAAAGACTCACAGTGATGTGAGAAGGACCAATCGGAGGGCTCAGTGCACTGTTACAATAAGAAGAACTGGATAAAGTCCTGATGTCACAGGCTGCACACTATGAAATGAAACCACCAGCGAAGACTTGACTGTGGTTTAGGAACACACGTACAGTATGAATTGCCAAAGGGATCAGAAGTGATGAACTCTCACTCTGCGTAATGTGGGAATTACAGTTCGTAGATGTAAACATGGATATGTTATGAATTTTAGTATTATTTTCAACTTCTTAGACTTCTAATATAATAACAGAGGAGTTTTCTAGATATTTGCAGTAATATTGCTAGAGAGGCGCACATCCCAATTAGGGTTTTCTTTCTTTCTAATAGAAAAAAGAATCTGTCCTAAAACTGAAAGCCCTGTTTGCCCTCTGATCTGTGATCATGAACAAATCTTACTTAAAGTTGGAAAGGGAGAACTGTGGGTTGAATTTCAAAGTCCAAACATAACCTTGAATGCAAGAGATGACGCACTTCAGCAGCTCGATACAAAAATGCATATAAGTTTAATCAAAAAAGGAATGAAATATTTTGCCCACGTCAGCTGGATTCTCACAAGATCCCGCTAGAATCACAGGATCAGATGAAAATTGACTTGATTGACTTACCCTGACCCTAACCCTAACCAATCTATCTCCTCTTGCCTAAACCTAACCAATCCTACCAGAGCAGGCAGCAAGTACTAGCCAATCAGAGGGACAGTAAGGCCGGTTAGGCCTTCCCCATGCCTACCCCATGCCTTTACCATACCAGGGAAAAAATTATGAGACAGGCAAGGAGCTATCGGCAGCTACGGATGTGATTTGGGTGTGTGTGATGGTCTTGACGGTTCATTCAAAACAGCAATGGATTTGGCAAGTATAGAAAGTGCTTGCCCTTTTTCCAAACAGTTTCAAATGATGGCGTCTCAGATGGTTCTGTGTAACAAACCATCTGGTTAGAGTTGAGGTATAGCTGCTGGAATGACAATGAATAAAACAGTCACACTGTAGTTTCACAGGACAATAGCATTCACTTTCTTTAATTTAGTGCTGAGAGTTTCATCCTATCATTCAATCATAAACTTTAACTCCTACACTTGTCGTTGAGGAAGCTTTGGTTGGTTCTTATTTCCAGCCCAACGCCAAAAACAAAGATTTGTTAATGTATTGAAATGTAACCTGCAGAGACCAGGACCACGGGGTTAACAGATTCTCTTTCAGTATTTTCCCTACATCTTTCAGCAAGATTGGTCTTTAAATGCTGAGTGACAGACGGTCTGACAGAGTGACTGAAAGGCAGCTAAACAGAAATGCATGATGTTCTTTAAAATTCAAGACAAGAGGCTTGTTAAATTGGGGCGTAACACTTTGTATTTGACTTACAATGAGGAACATGTTGCATGCTCGCATTATGTTGCTTCATAGTTCATTGTTCACTTAATTCATGTTTACATTTTGTTTTGCTTGTGTTACTCTATTTAAAAAAAACTTAAAAAACATAAACCAAGAGTGCTCAAAAAACAAAACAATACTGAAGGGATAGAAGCTTTCTGTCTCATGCCTTCAGATAAAGTAGTCGTGTCTGCTGAGATGAACCGTGTTGTGGATCTAAAATAGCCCCCTATCCCCCCCCATGTTGATGTTGGTATGTGGAAACCTGGGACTGGTTTCACCACTGAAGGGGAAATGTGTCTGCGATGACTTCCTTACAGTTAATGAGCAGAATTCTGTGAAATCAATGAAATAAATATGTATAGTTATATTATCTGTAGTTTAATGTATGTACTCTACAGAAGCCCTGAGAGGCCAGTGAGAACAAAATATTCTGGTGATCCTTTTTTTTAAAGTTGGATCTAAATAGTTTTTGTTTATGACTTAAGAACAGGTGAAAATAGGTTTTGGAAGGATTGTTTTTAATTTATTTTTAATTTATTTTTGATCTGTGAAACAGGTGGGGAAAAATGTTTGTTTTTGTGATACTCATCCCGGCCACAAGAGGCTGAAGTGCACCACGACTGGTGATGTTCTTAATTGGACTAAAAGCATTCATTTTTCACTTCCAGGTGAGTTATAATTAATATATGATCCATACACTCTAACCGCATTGTGTGTTAACAAGAGAAGTTACATTTTTCTTCACCTGCCAAATAAGTTTCCTACCTTTTTCACAGAATTAAGGAAGATTATTCCGGCAAAACGTTTTGTTCACCTGTTATGTCACAAAAACTCGACACACAACAGAGAAGCCCGATTAGAACAGAGTTAGAAAAAAGGATCAACACAATTGTGTTTTTTCTGTTGTAGATGAGAAGTTTTTTTTGTAAATATATGTTTTTCTTACATACACTGTGGATCTCATGTCTGGTTTGTTAAACTCGAAAAACAAAAATCAATTTAAAATGTTTTAATCAGCTTTAAACTCAAATGACAAAAATCAATTTAAAATGCTTTAATCAGACTTAAAGGGTAACTACCATTTTTTTCAACCTGGGCCCCATTTCTCCATCCATTTGTGTCTAATAAAAAAAATGGAGTGATGTGAACAAACATCTTTGAATTTGGTCCAGAATTGAGCGAGATCGCAAAGACGAGCCGGCACAAACCGAGCTACACTGAAACCTGATGGGGCAAGTGTGGAGCCTTGCTTTGTGTCCAATAAAAGTGATTTTTGTTTTGGTACTGACAGGCTCAGATTTTCACTAAAAGTGTCTGACAACGTTATCAATCTCAAGACGTGACTTTTTGTCCAAAGACAGCTGTGTAGCGAGGGAAACGCAAGACGAGAAAAAGGGATTAGGCTACAGAAGACACTCCTGTTATTTCAAAGACTTTCAATGTAAGGGCTCAATATTTAATCGATTTTGACAGTAAGGACGAGGTCGAAATTGTTTGATGACCACATTTAAGCTATTCATTTGAGTCAGAGTAGGCTACAATGTTACGGATAAAGAGGGAGGAAGAAAGCAAGTGAGCAGGTGAGACCGAGCGGAGGAGGGTGAAGCAGCGGCTGAAGGGCGGCGGGGCTCGGGATATTTTTGTAGATTGAAAAAAAAAAAGTTTGTTACCCTTTAATCCCAAATAACAACAACGGTTGTTTTTTGTGAACATCTACAATAGAGTGGGACATCATTCCCTTTCTGGACAAAATGTACAAAGACAATATTTTGGCACATGTATCTGAGGTTTTAGAAGAATTGTTAAATATCAAATGCATAACACAAGGCACAGAAGTTAACTGACTATCCAACAGACTGCAAGTCCTCTCAAAACAATTATAGTCAAAGTATACTTTAGTATATTTGTAGCTAATCAGTGCCACGCAATAAAATACTGTATATTTGATAATCTCTTTCACTTAAAGTATCACAAAGCAGACCTTATTTAACACACTATAACACAGAGAATATGAAAGACGTTAAACAAGTGACACACAAGTTATTGTGTTATGGTATAAGCTTATTTTCTTTAAACATAAATATATTGTGAAGCAATATGTTGTTACTATGTCTTGAGTTAAAACTAAAAGGAAAAGAAAAATCCACCTCCATATCCAAATTTGAATGCTGCAACATGCACTGGGAACAGTTGTTTAAAAGAAAGATAATGTGATAGCAAAGTTAGATGCAATTTAAAATGTAAAGGTATTACATTTCGATCTATTTCACCAGACTGTGGTGGAGCAGTAGAGCTCTGATGTGGAAATAGACTCGCTTTTCCTCGCTAAAAAATTCCCCTTTTGACATTTCATTAAATCATATCCTCAATGTTCCACATCATATGAACACTTGTGTCTAAGGCATAATTTAATGATACGTTAGGTTTATATCATGGTAGTCTTGGTAACAGGATGTACAGTGCTGGGATGAAGCCTGAAATCTGGCGCGTCTCTCACACAACAGATGTCGGGCCCCTTCTGCTATCTCTGCTGGGATTTTGCAAAGGCGCCGTTGCGCCAGGGCCTTAGCGCCGCCCAAGAGGATTGCGATTGGTTTAAAGTGTTTTTCCCCCTCCAATACCAGAACGATAAGCCCGACCATACTCCAGCGCCGGTGGTCTGGCTGTGCAAGACTAATATTACGGTAGGTCTACAAAGACGGCTCGGATCTTTAACTAATTAAGGGACTGACACCCAACACTGAAACATTTGCTGTTATCCCAGTCTCGCATTGCCAGACCTTCCTCCATAGCACTGTGGAGGAGGGTCTGGCTAGTCCACACTGCATTAGTGGATGGGAGGAAAAATGTGCTCTGGTTTATTGACATTTCTTTAAATCAATCACAATCGTCTTGGGCGTCTACTAAGCTGCTGGAAACATGGGGATGAATCAAAAGGAGTGTAATAGAATTTAAGTTGTTCTTTGTCGTCATGTTTTGAGGTGGATTTTCCTTTTAGGTTTACGCACGCACGCACACACACACACACACACACACACACACACATACACACACACACAGAAATACAATAATATAAAAAAATTTAATGCTAGCTGTGGAAAAAAACAGCAATAACAAAAAGGCCATTTCAGTCAATGTTCTTCTCTTTGGTATGTGTTTAAAGGTGGGCACAGGCATCCACCTAAAGTGCTCTACATGTTACAGTAAGCTGGTCAGGATTTTAAATAAAGGTGGAGTCGTTTTGACTTCTTAACGGGGCGGGTTTGAAACGAGGCTGAAACTGTGTGTCGACGGTCCATGATCCAGTGACCTCACTCTGGAATTCATCAGCCTATCATATGGATCACAGGAGTCTGATGATGTTTTTAAGGTAAAAAAAAAAAAGCTGATATGCGCCTTCGTGCTCTGAAGACAAGCGCACGCACACACCACACACACACACCACACAAACACACACAACACACACACACACACACACACACAACACACACACACACACACAACCACACACACACACACACACACACACACACACACACACACACACACACACACTTGCTCCTCTGTTGAACCCAAAGTCGGTCTGGCCCTTCTTTGTCTCAAAGCTCTTACTCCTGCCCCGAGGATGGACGCTAGAAGAAGGATGTCTGAGGAAGTGAACGAGGATGCAGAGAGCAGCCTTCCCGGAAGCCGTGCAGCTGAAAGCCGTTGCTAACTCCGCACATAGAGCTGACAAATTCATGTGATGCTTCAGACTAGGGCTGCACAATATGTTGTTTTTTTTTCATCATTGTCATTGCGATATCAGATGGCACAATACACATATTGCGAAAGCGTACTAGAAGGCAGGACACGCAGAGATTTCTTTTGTGTTGGTTGAAAGAAAATATCAGCAGAAAACTGCACTTGAAAACCTTTTTTTTAGTGGTGCCTTTTAAATTCAATTCAATGTTTAATTTGTTCAATAAAGGAATGTTAGAAATGATTTCCTTTTGTTTGTTTTAAATCCAACAAGCCATTTGTTGCATTTTAGAAGAATACTGAAAGCAGCAGAAATGCAGAACTAAGTACATTTTAATATAGTTTATTTCTTGCAAGTAATATTGTTATCGCGATATTCAACAACAATATCGCATTTTTTCATCATATCGTGCAGCCCTACTTCAGAGGAAGGGACGTGTCAATCCTTGTTTCCTTTCTCCTTGCACAATTTCCTCGCATCTGTCCCATGCTTCCTCAGTGGGACGGACTAAGACGCGAGGAAGGGAAGCAAGGCAAGGAGCAGGGAATGCAGTTTAAGGGAAGTGAAACTGAGCCAGTGTTGGCCTCTACGCTCATCCCGTCCGCCCTGCCGGCTGTCTGGGTCCTCTGTTGCTGCAGAGTCTTTCGAGCGGTCGCAGCAGCTCGTCCTCTCTGGGTCTGTACGGCACCACGTAGCTCTCCTCCTCTAGCAGGATGCGGTTCAGCGTGTGCTCGTAGTTAATGTGGCGACGCACCATCAGTATATACTGTTTTCCCTCCTCCAGGTGGGGGCAGTCACACACATTAGGGACCCACAAGAACTCGCGGTGCTCCAGGCGGAAGCCGTTCCGGTATGTGTGGATGATCTGGACGTCGTAACGCGTCTCCTCGCCTCTGTACAGCTTCCCGAGGACTCGGGCCCGGAAAACTGACAGGAAACAAGAGAACATTTGTCATGATATTTTAATGAACAGTGGCTTGAGAAAGTTTCCATAAGAACATCTCTCAATGCAAATCCAACCAGCTATTAGTCTAACTGAAATAACACCATGCCAGTCTCTATGTAT
>NC_045733.1:30871565-30871738 GCF_008692095.1 Etheostoma spectabile | reverse complement strand
GAAGGGTATGTGATGATATGGGGGGGGGGTATTTTAATTCCAAAGGCCAAGGGAGCTTTATCAAGATGCATAGTATCCTGGATCCATGAAATAACTGGCCTTTAAAATTAAAATGTGCCCCTATGGGATTTTAACATAGGGGGGGTATACTTATGCCCCCTGTATTTTAACAT
>NC_045733.1:30870424-30871555 GCF_008692095.1 Etheostoma spectabile | reverse complement strand
ATACTTATGCCCCCTGTATTTTAAGGAAGAACATTTATTTATCTACAATACGTTATTCATTCACAAAGAAAATTGGTGTCCTTTAAAGGTTGGATTTTCCTAACTTTTTTGAATTAAGGCATCCCGATCATTTCCAAAAGATGTTTTTTTATTTCTCTTTTTAATCCACTTTAGCATGGGGGTGTAAACGCTCTCAAGCCGCTGTACATGTTAATGTGAGCATTCTACCACAACTTATTTAAAAGCAGCAAAGCTACAAGGTTTCCACTCACCAAAGTCCTTCTGGCAATACTGTCTGTGGCGTTCCCGTCGTCCTTTAACTCGCCGACATTTCCCACAATGCCCTACACGATAAAGTGAGCAGAAACAGGCTCACAAAAATAGTCATGATATCATAAAACATACCTCAAAGCAGTGTTTCTTAAAAGGAGGTACGCGGTACTTTGGAGTACTGCAGGGGCTACGTTAACTTTTTGTAAATGTTAATTTTAAAAAATCCTAGTTGTGCAAAATACCTAAAAATATTTCACACCAATGAATGAATTTAGGGATTTTAAACATTTTAAATAGTAGCATTGGTTTACTGTTACGACATTGTTATTTTAGTTTCAGTTATTTTATTTTAGTAAAGCAGACACTGATGGTGCAGCGCTGTATTGTGCCTCTTTATTCAGCTAGGCTTTTTTTTACCATATATCTTTTGTGCTAGTCAAGTTGGTACTTGGATAAAAACATGGGGGGTACAGTTTTGAAAAAAATGAGAACCAATGCCTTAAAAAATATTTATATATACTTATACATAATGTTGACGAATATGCATGCGTGCTCTCGTCATATGAAAATGTCATACAGGTATTTTCCAAAATATCTGAGCATCCCTTTAAGGATTATTAGCTCGTGGTTAGCCGGGCTTAGCTTATTGTGCGGATGGGTTGGTGTCGAATGTCGAACATACTTCCAAGTGAAGGTGGAGGCAGCAGGTTTCTGTGGTTCTCCTCCCGCCGCTCCAGGCGGGGCGGGGGGGGCTGCCGGCGGTTGTTCTGGGGAGATCGACGGGGCGGGTTCACGGGCCTTAAAACTAGTAGACACAAATCACACAGACACGCACGCACACACACACACACACACACA
>NC_045733.1:30868096-30870414 GCF_008692095.1 Etheostoma spectabile | reverse complement strand
CACACACACACACACACACACACACACAGTGTTGTTAGCCATGTTGTCAAAGTGAACTGTAAGGAAATTATTTAAAAGCTCTTTTTACGTTGGATTTTCACATTTCAGACATTAACCATGTATTAATTAACCATGTCATATAAAATAATTGAAACATATTAATGTATTTTAGTAGCAGCTTTGCAACATGTGCACTGACACACGTCAGGTTTTTAAAGCTGCCGCACATTGTCCAAAATTTGTTTAAATTTCTTTCATTCTGTCAGCAGCTGCTCCATTTCTATTGTGGGACAAAAAAAGTATAAATTCCAGCAGATTTAGGATAAATAGTGATGATCTCTGAACCTGTAATAGTGGGACTTAACTCACGTGAACACGACAGACACAACTGGTTAGAATATTTGCTACATTTGAAAAATCAAAAATGATTGATGCATGTTCATAAAAAAAAAACCACAAACACCGGAAAATAAGTAGAGGAATGTCTTCTTCCACTTTGGATGTTAACAACATATTTCAAGTTCTAGCTTAAAATGTAAATGTATCAGTTATTTTAGTCCTGTTTGCTTATGTTCATTTTAGTCCCGCAAATCCCCAGCGAGCTGAAGATCTGCAGCTACAAAGCTCCTGGTTTCAGTTAGTGGCCATGCTCGATAAAGTACTAATGAGAAACTCTGACCACCTTCTGTCAAAAATAAATGTTAAAACACTGAAGAAAATGCAGGTGCACGTTAGCGCAATGTGTTGCACAACAGCTTGGAGAAAACAGGAAATTCTTTGTTTGGATTTATTGTTCTGGTGGTAAGTTTATCTTGTGGATTCACTACAAAACCCTGCATTGATTTGTCATACAGTTCCTGTCTTTCAGATCATATTAACCTCATTATTAGAATAATTACTGGAATTGTTGGGTCTTGGTAAATTACAGAGTGTGGTCAAACACCTAATCTATCTGTAAAGTGCCTTGAGATAACTCTTGCTATGATTTGATTCTATAAATAAACCTAATTGAAGTTGAATTATATCCAACCCAACATAAAAATCATGTCCAGACTCAGCGACTGGAAATCCACCTGGTTACCAAATAATCAAACTATTTTTTGCAACAACAAGAGTTAGATTGGGTTCCATTGGCTGTAAATAATCTCCAGAGAGGCCACTTAGATTTATTACAGTATTGGATAATGATATAAGTCCTCAGGCTGCCTGCAGATTTCCATGAGAAAGTGAGCATTCAGGGAGACATTGTGCAGATGTGTACTGCAGGCTTATCGCGAGATATAACCCAGCTGCGTTCCTCAGCTTCAGCAGTTCAGCCTGCAGACAAACATTATTAGATCAAATGTGAACTGAAGCTGGGTCCTTTTTTAACCCATCAACCAACACACAGGTGTTTCCACTTTTTGCGCCTGATTGAATCTCCTCTCAGGACATTGTGGGCGTGTACAGACAAGTGATTGATTGACATTTCCCTCGTTAGTTGCACCTGTTTGCTCATTCTTGTTAGTAATGACAGGAAACACCTGTGAGGGTGTGCAGGGATTTCAATATAACAAAGAGGACCAGAGTTTTTGAAACACAATGTGGAAGAAAAAAATCCTCACTGAATTCTAAAACTTCCAAAACATCACAGTGTTGCTGCTGCAGAGTTGGGGTCAAATTCTACTCATGTACAGGCAATAAAACCCACTCACACACAGCTTATCTTAATACTTCTCTCTTACAGGAGTCAGTCATTCATCATCTACCAAACCCGTGTCAGCTGAAACTCCATTGACAGTTGTAGGGACGCCAAACACAGATTACTCAGGTAAGAACAGCCTGATCCCAAAACTACTGATAATGACAGGCATATCTGATTAGCTCCAGAAATCAGATATGTAATCAGATTACTCCAAAGGTGCTGCTTCTCCAGGCTCCTGCTGCATTCACAGTATCCAAAGGTTTAGTATTTCCCTCTTTACCTCCTAATATTTTTCATGGTCATGTTGGCATGTAGACCAACGCCAGTGAGGAACACCTTGAGGATAACGTGTTAAGGTGCAAGAGTTTTGGACCACTAGTGCAATCATTTAGCTCCAAACCGCTTGGTTTAACCCTTGTGTTGTCTTTCCGTCAAAAGCACTTTTGTTGACGTTTTTTATCAATGTTTGTCACTTGACGTTTAACATTACGTAACACTAACTTATCAACTTTAGTATCACAGTTATTTTGGGAATTTATGGTCAATAAACCTCCTTTTTAGGAAATTATACCTAATGTTTGAGTTAGAAAAGCAGAAATTATTAATTATTTAGACTAAAATTAAAGGAATGGAT
>NC_045733.1:30861779-30868076 GCF_008692095.1 Etheostoma spectabile | reverse complement strand
AATCACAGACTGGAATATGTCAACTTTTACTCAATACTATTTCAAAAACACTTCAATCAAATGCTAGAAAACTGAATAAGACACCTCAAAATTGATGGAAGTAGAGATCTGTACTTGCCAAAGAGCGTTTTAGATTTACCCTCCAGAGATCTGTGACGACGTTAACCATAGTCCTCACAAATCCACCAGAGTTTAAAATTACAACACAAAGAAAGCGCAAGATAACAGAAATCCGGTCGAAAAAGAGGATATGCTGCAGAATATCCAGCGGCAACGGGGCAATCCCGAAAGTCGAAAGTTGTGAATATAGACTAAAGGTGGTATAATAAAGCTGGAGGCCGGACTTACACCAGTGGGGTCGGGGTGTGACAGGAGGAGGCCGGGTGGTGGTGGTGGGGGTTGTGGTTGTGGTGGGGGGTTGATCCCAGGGGAGGTAGTTGGCAGTGTGGTAAGCTTGACGCAATGGACTCCTCCCCCCATGGTGGAGGGCGTACTGGCCTGGTGGCAGCCAGTACTCGTACTCGATGCCTGGATTTTTGCCGGTCGCCAGCACCTGCACACATGGACAGCATGGAAACATCTAGACTGGCCTGGAGAGGTTTTTAATCCTTTTTTTTGTTTTCATCTGCCTTAAAGTGTAAATCAAGTCAAGCCATCTTTATTTATATGGCACATTTAAAACAACATAACTTGACCCAAATTGCTTTACAACCAAGGCAAATGGTTTAAATCTACCTCCATACATAGATTGACAACATTAGGGCTACTGGGGCGGCCTCTAGCTCACCCAGTAAGAGCGTTCGCCCCATATTGGCTACATGAATAAAAAGTACATAACAAACAACATTAAAAAATGTGATAAAGAACAGCTCACATGTTAAAACCAAACTCAAGTAACTAAGCAGGTAGAACCTTCAAGTGCAGTGTACAGGGTCAACATTTACATAACACTGAAGTCAAACTACATAGCGTATATTAACTATGTTCGATTTTACTCCTCATTTTGGCATCGGGCCAGCTCCTAGAAACATCTTTCTTGGCTTTACGGACACATTAACTATTTCTCTGTAGAAAAAAAACAATATTACCACAAGGCGTGTTAGTGTTCTAGAGCTTTTGAGCATACTTCATCTAAGATTGTATTATAGGGATATTGCAATCAAGATTGTTTTGGTGCTGATTGTGAACCGAGTCCTTTAATACTGGGTACCTGCAGAAAAACACTCAGTACTGTGGTGTTACAGAATTATTTCCCAAGTAACTCTGGCTTACAGAGAGCGCAAAAACCCGACAAAAGGTTTTGGTCTGTCTCAAGTTATTCATTCATCGTTATGGGCGACAGCTGAGATAGCCTGTTAGTGCCGGCTACAAATGAGAAGCTGCAACCCAAACGTTTTGAACACTGCTCTTTGCTAGTAAGAAGAAAAATAACAGATCCATTGCTATTTAAACTAAATTAATCTGTGTATTTAAATGCAGAATACAACAGTAACGAAAGGTTTAGCATTTGAACGGTTTAATTTTAGCCTATACAGATCCATTAAAATATGCCCAGACCAGCTTAATATCATCTCTATAAATCAAAACATCAATCAATAAATGTGTCATTGTTTTCTCAACTCTCTTTTTAATTGTCAAGAATGAATTTTTAATGTGAAACTAATTTCTGTGCTCACCAGAGCGTTTTTGGAGGAATGGTCTAGAAGTGTCTAGAATTTGTCATCGTACCCTTGTAATCCTAAAGGGCTAGGGTAACAAGCGTAACTTGACTAAATGAGAGATCAACGAAAACGCATGGCACTTAAATTGATAACACATTTTTCAAAAACTGAAGGTTGTCCTCACCCTGAGGATTAGGGTCAACCCCTTACCCTTTTAGGAAGCCATGAGTGCTGTTATATTCATACTCGCTATGTAGAAATGAAACAAACAGTACACAGTGTTCAGAGGACGCTTACAACCACCATCAATGTTTAACAGAACAGCGGACTAATAGTGTTCTTACAGTATTGCAGGAGGCAGAAATGGTTAACAGCTGTTTGGTAGCTGAGCCAAATACCTGCACAGGGCCTGAATGGTAACCATCAGTTATTAACTCAAAGCTGATGCTTTTCTTTACTTGAGACGTGCTTAACAATAAGCAGTATTTACCATTTTATTGCACAATGTCAGAGAACAATGTGTGAATCTTTTATTGGTTTTGGTGCCTGCGTGGCTCAGTGAGGTCCTACTGGTTGGTTGAGCTGAAACAGATTTGCCCCAATTGCCTCAATAAAGTAGCTGGTTTTACTTCACAATGGCTTCACAATGAAGACATTTATTGCATGCCTGGTCATTCAGGGAGGAGAGGGATTCCTCTTCAGTTGCTCTTCCTGAGGTATCTTCCTTTTTTTCCCACTGAAGATTTTTTGGGAAGTTTTTCCTTTTTCGAATCGAGGGTTTAAGGACAGAGGGTGTCTCATGCTGTACAGATTCTAAAGCCCCTTGATGCAAATGTGTGATTCATGAAAATGGGCTATATACTGTATTTAAAATTGACTTCAGTTGACCCTGCAAAATCAACAAAAAGTCAAGAGATTTCCAGCTCCTGAGAGCGGATGATGACTAAACTGTTCTGATCCAGTAACTTTAGAAATAAAGTTCTAAAGTATCTTGGAGCACTTACCATTAGATGGAGGTCTTCCTGGGTGGGTCCTGGTACCTCGAAGCTCTCCCAGGTGTCTGCCGAGCGCCGGTACAGCAGCTTCGTCCCGGCTACATTGTACTCGCCTGGAATGCTGATCTTCCAGTTACCGTTGATCACAAACTGGGAGCGACCGTTCTGGAGGGCTGGATGAGGAATGAAGGAAGGTAATGGGAAGGAAGGAAGGAAAGAAGCTAAAGGTTGATGTTATTCAGAATTAATAAGTCAGTCAAATCTAACTAAAATTGAAGGAGTCTCTGACTATCTGAACGGCTGTCCTTTGATTTTCTCGGCAACCGTTCATCCGATCAACTTCACACTTGGTGTAATGCTGAAGGAAGTACACTGTTGAGATCAACAGGACATACTTGTATGTATTAATAATGCTTTATGTACACACTGTGCCGTGTATTGAGACGGAGAACCCCTATTAACTGTTACACTGTTGAACGGCATGCTGGGTACAGTTCGCTCTCCGTTGTTCGCTGCATAACATAAGCTATTGTTACCGGAAATAGCCTGGTCCCAAATAGCGAGCTGTTAGCAAATACTGCGTATACTCCAGCAACTAAGTCGAAGCATATGTAATTCTCAGGACCCAAGGAAGCGCAGTTTCGAGTGTATTGTAAAGCTGCAAACAGCAATACCGGAGACCAAGCAATCGGCATGTTTCAAACGGGCACTGCACTAGTATTTCTAAATGTCAACAATAAGCCTTCGATATAAGTGGGCCATGTTGAAGTAGAGGCAGGCTACTAGCTGGCTATGTATAGCAGCTGTCTCTCCTTAGTGGTGGGAGAGGGATTTTCCATGACATGAAATGGAAACAAGTAGCTTTACCTGCCTTGAGCCAGCGGTCAGATAAAGCCTTTACGAGCGTCCCTTTCAAGACCACAGCGTGTACCATTTCGGGGCCCGTTTTATTTTGGTCTCATAAACAAGGATGAGAATAGATGCCCTTGGTTACTATGTTGCCTGGAAAACACAGAGTAGGACCAGGGACCAGATGGGACTGCTGAGCCCCTCCTGTCTCTGGGGAGAGGGAGTAACAGTAAGTCTACTTTACTTTAAGTGCCTGATTTACACTGCAGCCGTGGGTCTTCTGCAGAAAGCTGGAACTGATACACACGGCAGCCCAGGTGTCCTGTATGTGCATGTGTGTGCATGTGTGTGTTTGTGTGACCGGCTGAATCTCACCTAGATAATTCCTGCTGTTATCAGTGACTCGGATGTGAGTGGCTCCAGCTGGAATCATGGCCACTTCGTTGTATCCAAAAGGCCCGCCTGGCAAACAGAGACACTCAGTGAGAGGCTTGGTTTTAATATGAACTTAATTATGAGTTTACTTCACATGATTAAAGGAAACGCTAGTTTTTTACAACCCTGGGGCACACATGCTACACTAAAAACAGCTTTACCAAAACGTGATGCCAAGAAGAGAAACGCCTCAGATGACTTTTAAATTCAACTTATTTAAAGTGTTTTAATTTAAATGAAGGAAAAAATTTTTTTAAATTGTGTTAAGCCATGTGTCAAATAGGTGTAACTAGACCTAGGTCTGCTCACAACCTGCAGTACATACTGTAGTGTGTATTTTTATGATCTTTGAAAAGTGCATGCTTTTTCAGCAACAGCTCTTTTTACATTTTATTGTACAATTATTACAGTTCAGTGTTTTGAAAAGTACAGCCACTCAATAGATATCTGCAGGCCTTACCTTTGTACTATGCACTTAATATTTAGGGTTGAATAGCACGCTAAGTCATTACGTGCCATTTTTCAGCAATTAGTAACATATCTTATCCATTACTCACAAATAATCTGGATGTGTGATCAGATAATGATGTTCTGTAGAAGAGCCAAATGCTGATATTGTATCACAATGCTGTTGCAAAGTCTCAATTGTCTGTCATTATAAAACAATTAAAATCTATGTTAGTATTGATTACCTATGATAATTGGTTTACAGGACCGGTTTATGAGCTCAAAGAGAGACAATTTATGAATGCGCCAAAAGCGCACCCATTCATTACAGTGTGATATTTCACTTCCAAGAAAAAAACAAAGAGGCTGGGACAGCTCAATGGTTCCCCTGCTGCTCTGGAGTAAAAAGCAACCGCGGGATGAACTCCATTCATTACGGTCGGACTCTGAAGAGCGCGTAACTTTTGTTGCCCCTGCTAACCCGTCTCAGAAAGGAACTATTCACGAGGTTCCTCTGCAGGCATTTAGACTCATGAAGACATAGTGCTGTGACTGAGGTTACGGAGTTACAGACAGGCAGCGATGAGCCGTCGGTATTTGACTTGGTGAGATACCATGTTATACAGCCCCCCTCCATCAGTTCTTTCTCTTTTGGGAAACAGTGGAGAAAATCTCCCAAGGCAGTTGGGTCGCCAAAACAAAGTGCCTATTATTAGCATGTTTTCTTCTTGCTCAGTCTGAGCCATTATGGCTGGCACTTTGCTCTGCCTACACACAGAGCTGTGTGAAGTAGCTACTGTTACAGAGCCAAGTCTCACGCCACAGGTGTTGGCTACTTTCTGTTCGTCTGTGTTGAATCTTACAATTGGTTTAAATTCTCAGTAGTGGGCAACACAGGATCTATCTAATTCAATTTCATTTACCTTCTACACATCTCTACCAATATTGTACTATCTTTTCACATCTAAGTGATTATTTACCGACTGTTAGACGCCAAGGCTGTCAATTGATATTTAATCATGTATAATCGCGATTAATCGTGATTGTCTATCGTTAACTCGCGTTTTTCATCTGTTCTAAATGTACTTTAAAGGTCCAATGTGTAGGGATTTATCCAATCTAGCGTTGATATCATATATCGCAATCAACTTTCTCGCACCACGCAGTTCAAAGTATGTATTACAACTACTTCACGCTTCAAAAAAAGCTGGTCTTTTGCTCTTTTAAAAATCCCTTTTCTTTTTCTGGAAGACTCCTGTTCCTGAAATTTGGATTTTGAATATGTGTGGTCCTCAATGTTTCCTTCTTCAAATGTCTTCAAACTTCCCGGAAGTGACGATTAGCAGATTAGCAGCACCTGTGATGTCATCATGTGACAGCGCACACTGGACAGGCATGTCCCTTACCGGTTAACGTATTTCAAGATGGCGCATGAAAATAGTACGTCTACCCCAGTTCGTGCAAATGGAAATTTCGAGCCAATGGGAACACTTAGAATTGATGGAGGTGGTAAATATTTGTGAAAAAGGACAGGTAACGGGCAACACCGATTTTGATAATGAACTAAACACGTTACACACTGGGCCTTTAAAGTGAAAAAAATCTTTTTCTGGGATTTGGGGTGTTATTTTGTTTGTGCTTCCACACACATCCGAACTTAGAAAAAACTATCCATGCTATATTGAGTGAGATACAGATTTCTAATTGTCCTCTGCCTTCAGTCTCTGGGTAAGCTGTTCAAAATCTCCACGGCTTTCTACTCCCCTGGCCATGACGAGAAGGCTAACCGTAGCATGCTAGCTCGTTCTTAATGACAAAACACTACTACAACACACACTAGTTCACAATAATCTCCAAAGAACTACTTCCATATCCCTGTTCTGCAGGTATTCCACAAGTGCCCCTCGTCT
>NC_045733.1:30858613-30861769 GCF_008692095.1 Etheostoma spectabile | reverse complement strand
GAAGAAGTCTCCCAGCTAGTCCTGCCTTGTACTCTGAACAAAGATAGTACAGAAATGAGATGTCTCACTCTGTAGCTAAAACCGAGACCTAAACACACAGTGTGAAAACAGGATCTGCAGCAATCTGCAGTACAACAAAAATATGGTGTTTTTTGAAAATGAAACCATGGAAACCTTTTCTTGTATAACCTTGAAAATACAATTAGGAACCTGAAAATGAGCATAATAAGGGCGCTTTAAAAGAGATATTATTCAAGTTGTTTACCTCTTATCAACATGGGAGCAGGCAAATTGTTCTTGCTTTAGGCAAATGTTTCTTATTGTAACAATTCAAAACGTTGACAAATACTGTTGGCGTATGATTGGCCAGCAAGTCGTTTTCCAGACTTGACGTACTTCGGTGCTGTGGTAATTGAATTCACATCGACAGTACATGCAAACAACTTATGTCTTGCCTAGAGAACCACCTGGAAGGCGCTTGAAAGGAAACTTGCCATTAAAAACACATTTCTGCTCAAGGAAGTTTGTTCTGTGGCCCAAATCTCCGATTCTGCATAGGACCCTCCTCACCTGTCCCAACTTAGCTTTAGTTCCAGGCTGTAGAAAGCTGTTGCATAACTGGAAAGTTCACAAATCCCACTACATCGCCTCCACTTTTTCTCTCTTGTTGCTGAGGCGGTTTTAATAAGAAATTAACTTGCTGGTTAGCAAACCAAATAAAAAAGTAAACTACAAAATTCATAATTCACACGACTTTATGCCAAGCAGCACTGTTTCCTTTTGGATCTGTAATCTTGGAGGTAAGGGACACACAAGGCAGGGATCCCATGAACTACAATAATGATCTTCTCCTCCACTGACGTGACAGTATGCCCAGCAGGTATCTGCATCGCTCTCTCTCTCAGTTTTTCGGCTCATCTCTGCAGAGTTTACAATCATAAAGCAAACATGTTCCAACTTTTAATAGGTGTGTCAGTAATTCACCAACGTGGAGTAGAAAGGGGGAGATAACCACATAAAAACAGATGAGCATTTACCACACCGTGCAGAGGGTTTTAAATGAATGGGAGGTTTGAAAGAGGCCTCTAAGAGTAGTCTTTTCTGCCAAATTCAGCTGTATTATTATAATGAGCAGTTCCTTGACAGAGTTGGCTCTGATGAAGTGTACACAGTGAATGCAGTTGGAGCAGGGCAGAGAAAGTTGTAGTCCATGTCCAGAGGTGTTTGCATGGGCCATTTTGTGGATGTTTGACTCCACTGCCTGAACACTAAACTGAAGGTCACATCTGCAGCTTATTAGGTTATTGGACTGTGATTTTGGTAACACTGTTATCCAATTCACATAAAGTAACAGGTATAATGCCATCATATTCCATCTTGTGCTAATAATTTTATTTCTTTTTGATAGGAGGTCAGTGGACAAAACAATGCAAACCCATGTCCCAACATGTTTGACGTAAAAACAGTCAGACCCTTCGTTAGCCTCTACCAGTGTAGGTAGAAAATGTTTTGGTGGCATTGAGCCAAAATGTCATTTGCAGCCTGAAGAACTCTGTGTTCCTCCTCCTCCTTCCTGAAAACTTAACCACTGTTATGTTGGAGGACATGTTAAGCTGATTTTCTTCCTGGAAAGCAGCCGACAGGTTATGTTTGGCATAACTGTTTCCATGGTACATTTTCATTTCATCCAGGAACAATAATAAAACACTCTCTTTACTAAAGAAAGAATTACTAATAAAATGTGGGATAGAAAACACAAATTATCCCTAGATCACGTTGAAACTGCTCATTTGATTCTAGGTGGCAATAATATGGTGTGTGCGTGTGTGTGTGTGTTGCAAAGTCAACACGCTGTCAGAGAAACAAGTTAATGATGAGACATCCAACCTGATCAATTTGTTGTTTCCTAAATATTTGTGTATGTGTGCGTGTGTGTGTTGGTGTATGTGTGTGTGTGTGTGTGTTGTTGGTGTATGTGTGTGTGTGTGTGTGTGTGTGTGTGTGGTTGTACGTATGTGCGTACAGTATGTGTGTGTGTGTGGGTCAGTGTATGTGTGTGTGTGTGTGTGTGTGTGCGTTTGTCCGTATGTTCGTGTGTGTCAGTGTGTGTGTGTGTGTGTGTGTGTGTGTGTATGTGTTGTGTGTATCCTACCTGCCTCCAGACCGTTGCTTTGGTACACACTCTTGTGGTGAAGGCAGGTGGTGTTTTGCCCTCCACACACCATGCAGGCATCCTCCTGCTGCTTTGATCCAAAGATGGAGTCACAGCCGGGCTTCTGTTTGACACACACACACACACACACACACACACACACAAATATTTAGGAAACAACAAATTGATCAGGTTGGATG
The DNA here is from genome assembly GCF_008692095.1 of Etheostoma spectabile. Classification (NCBI taxonomy): domain Eukaryota; kingdom Metazoa; phylum Chordata; class Actinopteri; order Perciformes; family Percidae; genus Etheostoma; species Etheostoma spectabile. The sequence continues at coordinate 30,859,417 of NC_045733.1, read as the reverse complement.
TCTCTGCCGAAACTTGTTTCTCTGCCAGAGTGTTGCCTTTGCACGCCGACATTTTCTGACCAGAGCCCCGGCAACCTCTAACCTTTCTTTTATGTTTTGTCTCTGCTGTACAGCCACCTTAAATCCTTCTGCCATGATATCTCTCTCTCTCTCTCTCTCTCTCTCTATCTTCTCTTTCTCACAAACGTTTACTTTTGGATACAGCTGCAGCTGAGGGCCTCATGAAGGGAGGACCGGTCCGGAGAGTTGTCTTTGTAAACTTAAAATGTCAAAGCAAAGAGCAGCGAGGATGAGCTGCATGGTTTATGGCGTGTGGAGAATCTTGGAGCTAGATAGATTTAGAGGGGCCGCTTTCTTCACCGGCCTTAATCTCGCGCTCTGCAGAGTAAACCAATCAACAATCTAGGGGACCTATATCAACAAAAGCCCCCAAAGACACTAAGCGTCTGTGAAACAGGAAATGAATCCTTGGTGACAAAGTAGCAGACTGCACGAGGGCCCCACTGAGGGATATACATACACTGTGAGCATGTTAGCATACTGATGTTAGATATAGGAGCCATGTATATATTATGTTTGTTTATATCTCATTTTACCTTTTATGTCAGTTAGGATTTCACCACTGTTGGTCTTACAATGATTATTGTCTTTTTATGCACCTGTGCACCAGCATGGAGGAAGGTTGAGAGTGGTTTTGGGTTCTTACATTTTCTGTTTCTCCGGATTTCACTCATTTAGGCCGGATATCCGTTGCCTTGGGCTTCCTTTGTGTTGGCATTTTAACCCTCATGTTGTCCTCGGGTC
>NC_045733.1:30858408-30858603 GCF_008692095.1 Etheostoma spectabile | reverse complement strand
GACCCGTTTTCCTCTATCAATGTTCTTTTTAACTACCCAATTGTAATTACCAAAAATAACATAATTGATTCCACACAACGTTCTTTGGCGAGTACACATCTCTACTTTCATTAATTTTGGTGTGTCGTATTCAATTTTTATAGCATTTGAAAAACAAAGTGAAGTGGTTTTGAAATAGTATTGAGTAAAAGTTGA
>NC_045733.1:30855500-30858398 GCF_008692095.1 Etheostoma spectabile | reverse complement strand
TCTGTGATTATCCATCAACATCCATTCCTTTAATTTTAGTCTCAAACATTAGGTATAATTTCCTATAAATGAAATTTATTGACCATAAATTCCAAAAATAACTGTAAAACTTAAGTTAATAAGTTAGTGTAACGTAGTGTTGAAAACGTCAAAAAAATTGAAAAAGAGGGACAAAAATGATAGAAAATGTTGAAAACATTGATAAAAGCGTCAATAAAAGGGATGATTTTCAATTTTGTCAGGAAGACAACACAAGGGTTAAACTCTGGTCGATTTATAAAAACTATGGTACACCTTTTCTCAGATCTCTGCAGGGTAAATCCAGACAGCTAGCTAGTCCAATCAGAGTTTTCTGTTGCACGACTAAAACTAATTTTAAACGTACACACGTTCCACCAAAACAAGTTCCTTCCGAGCCTATTTAGCAGAGGAGCCATCGCATTTCTCCGGTGCTCAGCACCCCCCATGAGGATTTCCATTGGTTTAAAGAAATGCCAATAACCACAGCATGTTTTCCTCCCATCTCCGAATGCTGTGTGCAGTAGCCAGACTCTCCTCCAGCACGCTTTGGAGGAGGGTCTGGCAAAGCGAGACTTGAAGGCATATCATGGAGTGGAAATTCATAGTGCCTCAGTAGAGCCGCTTACTTATCTGTCAACTCTTGCTTGAGTCTTGTAGTGATTTTTTTATCACTATAAACTGACCAAAAATCATACATAGGGTTTGGGAGAACTGTTAGCTGGAGGAAAAAAAATGATTGGAACGTAATCCCCCTTTGACACTGGCAATGGGCATCTGTCACTATTTCTGACAGGATAATGGATAGAAATGATTCCCAGATCAACATGGCAACTGCAAATGAAAAACACTTGTTGACACTCCAAAGTCAGCTGTGCATCTATTGTACACATGTGCTGCGTCCAAACCAGCCGTGTGTTCTGCAGTCTGATCTCAGTTTGTGACATGCAGCGCCCCGCTCCAGCTGCAGACAGCATCTGCTTCCAGTTTCAGGCCCTGTGCGGTTCTGACCTGGAGAAGCTAAGTCAATGGCCAATAAATCCACTTATTTACTCTACACGATAGCATGCACAGATACAGATACACACACACACACACACACACACACACATACACACATATATATATGCATAGGCTATGTATACACAGACATGCATTAATCCTTTTTCAGTGGTACAAGTGGCTTATGACGATGTGCCTACTGATAATGACATATGCATTTCATTACATTGCATGTGCTGCAGGACCCGAGGGACAAGTTCATTTCCAACAATCCCCATCTGTGTGAGGGTGAGAGGGGTGAGCAGGGGACAAGCTGGATTCTGGCCTGTGTGATGAGCAGAACCGACGCTAGCTAAATGCTGCAGTCCACACTGATGACTGCACTCTGGCGCAGCATTGAGTTCAGTTCTCCAGAGTGGTCGACATCACTCACACTACAACAGGGTGGGAATGAACAGAGCAACCGGATCAAGACCCATTCTGAAATCAACGTCAGGCAAATAGAAGTCGGAGGACATAAGTCAGGTGTCCAGGTTCCTGGTTCCAGTTTCCGCTTTGCAGTAACCTGATAAGACATTGAGCAGGTAAATCCCTGCACTTTACGATTCTGGGTCAATTGTGGATGAATTTGGCAACCACGGTGCTGTGTTTTAATCTGCCGTGCCAGATGGTTTGTTAACACACTTTCAGGCACTTGTAAAAAATCATCACACACCTAAATGACACCCGTAGCTGCCAGTAGCTCCTCGCTGGATGCTGATTGGTGCGGTAAGTTGGTAGTTCCAACACAAACGCATTTACTTGAAGCCTGACAAGATGGATTTTGTGTAAAATGTGATCCCGCGATTCTTGCATGATCTTGTGATATCTCGAGAATCCAAGGTAAGGTAGCAAGGTAAGCTGTGTTTTTGGACCAGCATATACCAAACTAGTGGAAGACCTTTTTCACAAAAAAAATTACATTTCCTGACTGTAACATAAAACAATTGATAGTATTGTTAAATTATCCAGCCAACTCCTGTGTTTATATATTGAAGATTATAAAGAATATCCTTAAAATAAATCTTTGCAGTGGGATTTAAAGTGTGGGAAATACACAGACCCAAAAATGCATAAATGCAATATGTAAAGAAAACACCAACACACATACAGTAGCATTGCTGCCACTCACCAGGCACTGTCCGTTGACACACACCGCTCCACCCTCCTTGTCGCAAGCTGTGCCATCCAGCACACGGCCAAAGTTGTAGTAGAAGTTGTGACCCAGGGCCAGGCAGCTCAGTTCACAGGGGTTAGAGCCTGGCAGGGAAGATCTTCAGTCAGTGACTCATTACTTTATTATGGAAAATTAAGTGAGACAAAAGGACAGGGAGGGAGGTGGCTGAGAAACAGAAAAAGGCAGGAGGTGGAGAGGTGGAACTGGGAGAGAGCAGAGAGAGAGAGGAGGCACGAAAACTCGCAGATGTTACGGAGAAAACTCCTAACTGTGTGGATTAAACACCTAGGAGGGCCTCACACTGGACGGGAGTACCATGGCAGCACGGTAAGTTTACCACAACTGCCATAAAACACAGTAGCTAAAGTTACACATCAAGCAGACCGTAACACGCTTAAATTATACTTCACTCCCATCAGCAAGTGACCCTAAAATCACTTGTGCAGATGTAGAAACTTCACGAAACTATAAGCCTACAGACTGAACACGTGTGAAACATGGTCGCCTAGATAAAAACCCAATGTAGTGTGGAACCATGTGCCTCCCTGCTGTACAGCTCACTGTCCACATCTTTTTTTGGAGTATATTTTGGACTTTAGGTTGTAGTACAAAGTCAGCCTACTATCACCTTAAGAATATATCAAGGGTTAAAGGACTTATGT
>NC_045733.1:30851779-30855475 GCF_008692095.1 Etheostoma spectabile | reverse complement strand
CGTCTGGACCTGTTTCTAAATTGTATTTTTCCGAGAAAACCTGAAATGCATTTTAAAATAATATCTTGAAGTTAATATTGCGAAGTGTTACATTTGAAATAGAGGTGTAGCATCAAATGCTTACTAAAACATCTAGTATGCATCCAAATATGGAACTTTGCCAAAAACATGTGTGGTATTTTTACATCATATGTGAAATCCTACGCAAAACACTTTTTTTTAAAGATGAACTGATTTTCCCCAGATTGTATGTCATCGTGCAACCAGAAGTTATTTCCTCATTGATCCAGCAGTCCACAGTGAATTAGACCTACTGCGATGTTAAACTACATACATGTATTTATTGGCAACTTAGTTTATCCATAATAAACTACAGGTGGTTACAAAGCAAACAATATTTAAAAAATCCATGGCTCACCTACTTCAGAATAATCTAAACAAACTAAGTCCCATTTTATAATAATGAAGTCTCTAACCAACATAAAGGTGCTTTGTGTATGATGAGAGGACTTAAGTTCAGCCAGACATTACAGTCGCCTGCACTAACTCTCGCGACTAGATCCCAACTGATGATAAAGAGTGTTTGCATTGGTACCGTAGTGCCATCAATCTCTTGTGTCTGTGTTGCCGGAAACCAGTGGGCGGGCCGTGTACAGGAGATCCCCGACAATACAGGATCTGCAACACCAAGGTGATTCAGCATGACGCTTCTCACCCTGACTTAAGGAGGGGGGGGAAAAAAACGACTTTCGATGCAAACATTTTAGAAAAATGGCTATGTTTGCTCTAGAAGTTGGTCATATGGTGTGTGCGGGCCGGGTCAGGTGTTTCAGTAGGTGTGATCTGGCATTCCGCTGACATATAACTTGTTCCACTACACTGCTTGTACTGAACGTGAGATTTAACACGCTGTGCTGCAGACACGTATCAGACCTGCTATTGTGGTATGAGGTCAGCAGCGTGTATTCAGACATGTTGGGCGTGTGTGTGTGTGTGTGTGTGTGTGGTGTGTGTGTGTGTGTGTGTGTGTGGTGTGTGGTGTGTGGGGTGTGTGGGTGTGTGTGTGTGTGGGGTGTGTGTGTGTGTGTGTTGTGTGTGTGTGTGTGTGGTGTGTGTGGACAGCCAGTCACTGTGGCCATATGAATAAAGGAGCAGCGTGTTGAGCATGCGAAATGTGTGTGCATGTGGCAGTTTGTATGTGTGATTACGCAGAGCTTCGAATGAATGGACCCAAATCCCAAAAATCTTTCTCTGCTGCAATGTGTCATATGAACAATATGATGACGTTTTTTTTCTGACCCTAGTTTCCACACGCGATATCTGGGGACTCACTCACACTTCATTATTTAGGGTTAAGATTACAGTAGGGTTAAGGTTGGGCAAGTGTTGGGGCTAGACAAGAAGTGGTAAAATTGGTTTGAGATAAACATTTAGTGAATGAATACATTACTACATACAATATATTTTAGGGTTGCAACTAACAATTAATTTTAATAATTGTTAAATCTGTCCATTGTTTTCTTGATTAATTGATAAGTTGTTTAGTCTATAAAATGTGAAAAACGTCGATCATTGTTTCCCAAAGCCCAAGATGACGTCCCCTAATGTCTTTTTATGTCCACAACTCAAAGATATTCAGTTTACTGACACAGAGGAAAGAAGAAACTATTAAGTGAAAAGTAGTCACATATAAAAAATGACTCAAAGCCATTAATCGATTATCAAAATGGTTGGTGATTAATTGAAAGTCAATAACTAATTGATTAATTATGCAGCTCTACTCACAAACACTATGCAACGTCTCACAGAGTTGTGTGTGTGTGTGTGTGTGTGTGTGTGTGTGTGTGTGTGGTGTGTGTGGTGGCAGGAGTGTCCCCCAGCTCGGAGGATTTCAGGAGATGCAGTGTGCTGCCTTCAATGACAGACCGTTAGTGGCTGGAAACACTTCAGATGGAACCCTTTAATGGAGGTCAGTGAACACAACTCACTGTTCATTGGGCTTTTTTCCATTGTTGGACAGGCGCTAAGACAGAGAGGTTGACAGAGGTTGAATACAGATATATTTGTATATTTTTAATGTGATTTGATGCGCTTGCAGATCAATTTCCTTTAGGTTAATAAAGTTGAAGTTAAATGTAATTAGTCAGACAGTATGTAAAAAAACAAATTAGTTTTTTTAAACATTCAAGCATATAACATGTTTGAGTAGAAACCCAAAATACAAGTTGAGTCTGAAAATTAGATATCATGGGGCCTTTAAAGGGATGCCTCAACAGAAATGGTATACTGTAGCAAAACCGCGCTGGCTGTCGATATGCATACATGATAAAGCTTTCCAACGTTAAAATCAAGTCTCACTAGGCAAGGCAAGGCAAGGCAGCTTTATTTGTATAGCACATTTCAGCAACAGGCAATTTAAAGTGCTTTACATAAAATCAGTTAAACAGATAAAACACAAGTACAAACAGTTAAATGATAAGCATTAAAAACCGATAAAACACATGGACAGTTAAAAACCAAATAGAAACATTAGGACACATAAAACACAAGAATAAAAGTTACAGGCAGCATAAGAAATTAAAGAAATGAGCATTAATTTAAAGAAAGGCAGCATCAAAAAGAAAGGTCTTCAGCCTTGATTTAAAAGAACTGAGAGTAGCAGCGGATTACAGGTTTCGGGAGTTTATTCCAGATATGAGGAGCATGAAACTGAAAGCTGCTTCACCCTGTTAGTTCTGACTGGGGACCGAAAGTAGACCTGTCCAGATGACCTGAGAGGTCTGGGGGGGTCATAGTGTAGTAGCAGATCAGAAATGTATTTTGGACCTAAACCGTTAAGTGATTTATAAACTAGCAAAAGATTTTTGAAATCAATTCTTTGAGACACAGGAAGCCAGTGTAAAGACTTCAGAACTGGAGTGATGTGATCCAGCTCTTGGTCTTAGTGAGGACTCGAGCAGCAGAATTCTGGATCAGCTGCAGCTGTCTGATTGATTTTTAGGGAGACCTGTAAAGACACCGTTACAGTAGTCAAGTTACTGAAGATGAAAGCATGGACCAGTTTTCCAAGTACGTGGAACCTGTAACGGTGTCTTTACAGGTCTCCCTAAAAAAATCAATCAGACAGCTGCAGCTGATCCAGAATTCTGCTGCTCGAGTCCTCACTAAGACCAAGAGACTGGATCACATCACTCCAGTTCTGATAGTCTGTTACACTGGCTTCCTGTGTCTCAAAGAATTGATTTCAAAATACTTTTGCTAGTTTATAAATCACTTACGGTTTAGGTCCAAAATACATTTCTGATCTGCTACTACACTATGACCCCCCCAGACCTCTCAGTCATCTGGGACAGGTCTACTTTCTGTCCCCAGGTCGAACTAAACAGGTTGAAGCAGCTTTCAGTTCTATGCTCCTCATATCTGGAATAAACTCCCAGAACCTGTAGATCCGCTGCTACTCTCAGTTCTTTTAAATCAGGGCTGAAGACCTTTCTTTTTGATGCTGCCTTTCTTTAAATTATGCTCATTTCTTTAAATTTCTTATCTGCACTGTAACTTTTATTCTTGTGTTTTATGTGTCCTAATGTTTCTATTTGGTTTTTAACTGTCCATGTGTTTTATCGGTTTTTAATGCTTATCATTTTTAACTGTTTGTACTTGTGTTTTATCTGTTTAACTGATTTTATGTAAAGCACT
>NC_045733.1:30844662-30851769 GCF_008692095.1 Etheostoma spectabile | reverse complement strand
CTGTTGCTGAAATGTGCTATACAAATAAAGCTGCCTTGCCTTGCCTTGCCTAGTGAGACTTGATTTTAACGTTGGAAAGCTTTATCATGTATGCATATCGACAGCCAGCAGCGGTTTTGCTACAGTATACCATTTCTGTTGAGGCAGTCCCTTTAAAGGCCCCATGATATCTAATTTTCAGACTCAAACTTGTATTTTGGGTTTCTACTCAAACATGTTTATATGCTTGAATGTTTGAAAAAAACTAATTTGTTTTTTATCATACTGTCTGACTAAATATACATTTAACTTCAACTTTATTAACCTAAAGGAAATTTGATCTGCAGCAGGCATCAAATCACATTAAAAAATATACAAATATATCTGTATTCAACCTCTGTCTAAACGCTCTGTCTTAGCGCCTGTCCCAACAATGGAAAAAAGCCCAATGAACAGTGAGTTGTGTTCACTGACCTCCATTAAAGGTGGTCCATCTGAAGGTGTTTCCAGCCACTAACGGTCTGTCATTGAAGGCAGCACACTGCATCTCTCTGAAATCCTCCGAGCTGGGGGGACACTCCTGCACACACACACACACACACACACACACACACACACACACACACACACACCTCTTGCGGACGTTGCATAGTGGTGTGAGTAGAGCTGCATAGATTAATCAATTAGTTATTGACTTTCAATAATCACCAACCATTTTGATAATGATTAATGGCTTTGAGTATTTTATATGTGACTACTTTTCACTTAATAGTTTCTTCTTTCCTCGTGTCAGTAAACTGAATATCTTTGAGTTGTGGACATAAAAAGACTTAGGGGACGTCATCTTGGGCTTTGGGAAACAATGATCGACGTTTTTCACATTAAGACTAAACACTTATCAATTAATCAAGAAAACAATGGACAGATTTACAATTATTAAATTAATTTGTGTTGCAACCCTAAAATATATTGTAGTAGTTATGATTCATTCACTAAATGTTTATCTCAAACTCAAGTTTACCACTTCTTGTCTAGCCCCAACACTTGCCAAACCTTAACCCTACTTGTAATCTTAACCCTAAAATAAATGAATGGTGTGAGTGAGTCCCCAGATATCGCAGTGTGGAAACTAGGGTCAGAAAAAAAACGTCATATCATATGTTTCATATGACACATTGCAGCAGAGAAAGATGTTTGGGATTTGGGTCCATTCATTCGAGAGTCTGAGTAATCACACATACAAACTGCCACATGCACACACATTAGCATGCTTCAACACGCTGCTCCTTTATTCAATATGGGCCACAGTGACTGGCTGTCACACACACACACACACACACACACACACACACACACACACACACACACACACCACACACACACACACACAACACACACACACACACACACACACACACACACACACACACACACACACACACAGCCCAACATGTCTGACATACAGCTGCTGACCTCATACCACAATAGCAGGTCTGATACGTGTCTGCAGCACAGCTGTGTTAAATCTCAGCGTTCAGTACAAAGCAGTGTAGTGGAGACAAGTTAATATGTCAGCGGAATGCCAGATCACACCCTGAAACACCTGACCCCGGCCCGCACACACCTATATGACCAACTTCTAGAGCAAACATCAGCCATTGTTCTAAAATGTTTGCATCGAAAGTCGTTTTTTTCCCCCCCTCCTTTAAGTCAGGGTGAGAAGCGTCATGCTGAAATCACCTTGGTGTTGCAGATCCTGTATTGTCGGGGATCTCCTGTACACGGCCCGCCCACTGGGTTCCTGCAACACAGAACACAAAAGAGATTGATGGCACTACGGTACCAATGGCAAACACTCTTTATCATCAGTTGGGATCTATGTCGCGAGAGTTAGTGCAGGCGACTGTAATGTCTGGCTGAACTTAAGATCCTCTCATCATACACAAAGCACCTTTATGTTGGTTATTTAGGACTTCATTATTATAAAAATGGGACTTAGTTTGTTTAGATTATTCTGAAGTAGGTGAGCCATGGATTTTTTTAAATATTGTTTGCTGTGTAACCACCTGTAGTTTATTATGGATAAACTAAGTTGCCAATAAATACATGTAAATGTAGTTTAACATCGCAGTAGGTCTAATTCACTGTGGACTGCTGTGATCAATGAGGAAATAACTTCTGGTTGCACGATGACATACAATCTGGGGGAAAATCAGTTCATCTTTAAAAAAAAGTGTTTTGCGTAGGATTTCACTATATTGATGTAAAAATACACAACATGTTTTTGGCAAAGTTCCATATTTGGATGCATACTAGATGTTTTAGTAAAGCATTTGAGTGCTATAACTCTATTTCAAATGTATACACTTCGCAAATATATAACTTCAAGGATATTATTTTAAATGCATTTCAGGTTTCTCGGAAAAATACAATTTAGAAACAGGTCCAAAAAGTTCTCAGATGCTTTCTTTAGATAAAAGTAGTAATACCAGTCAATTCACAAATTTGTCTCGAGGCTTTACAATCCGTACAACAAATGATACGCTCTGTCCTTTAACTGTCAAACATAATATTAAATACTCAAGTAAACGTCCTGCATTTAAACTCGTAAATAAAAGGACAAAACTATTAACATCAAAATATACCAAGAATACCAAAAGCCAAAAGAATCAATATGTTACAGCTGGTAAAGGTTGAGCTCATTGTAACTATAAGTATATACTATATACTTGATGCTATAATAATATGTCGCAATGTCTAAGTTGATTTGTATTTTGTAATAATAATCTAAATCTCCAAGGTAATTAAAGCTAAAGTTACATTTCACCACAGGAAACAGACAACACATTTTAAGTTGCACTTTTTAAAATGATTTCTGAGGCATCAAGTAAATACAATATTTAGAACTTAAAATACTTAAAAAGTATGTTTCTTTCTATCCTTTCCAAGTAAACTGCTGTGAGGGACACTGCGGGACACGGAGGGTATTTACCTGGTGATGCAGGTGCGTGTCCTCACCGAGGCTCCGCTCCCACAGCTGCGAGAGCAGACAGACCAGCCGCTCCACGTCGCCCACTCGTTCCTGAAGGGCAGCTGGCGCCGGGCGCGCGCCGGCCGCCCTGACGCCGCCTCGCCGGAGGGATGCCACGCAGAAACCCAGGACTGAGACACAAACGGCACACAGAGACACTTTAACGCTGACATGTAACACAGAGGAAGAGCTGGTGACAATCAACAAAGCTCTCTTTAAGCCTTGATATCTTCTTACTGGAACAACAACGTAACACTTGTGGCATAAACTGTTGTGACTGACATCTTATGAAATTAAAGGTTTGACTTTGTATCTCAGAAGAAATCTTGATAGAGAAATGATAGGTTTTGCATTTCCTCAACTTGCAGATAATGTATTCCAATTACTGTTTTTGTAATCCTACTTTAACATGTTAGTTATATAAATATGTACACCTAGATATCTTCTATTGATATAAATCACCATCTCAATCATGAACTTGTGACCCAGTAGAAGTGTGTGGGGGTGTCTGTATCTGCCGTGGCCCTGTACTCTGTATCTGGAGTTTCTGGATTTTCTTATTTTGCTTTGTTCGGGTCGTTTCTGGGCATCAACCTTGATTATTAAAAAAAAAAAAAAAAAATAGCGACTAGGGTGCCAGATCATTAGCATGCATCCAAGAGAAAGCTACAAAAATGCACAAATATAGCGAGATAAAAAAATTCCAAAACTCATTCCAAAATGAGAGTAAATCTGGGGTTGGTTTGAATGTTGTGTTCACAAACCACAACAGACCAACCCTACTCATTCTGCATTAAAGTACGCCTTCAATGCAGAGTTTGAATGCAGAGTATTTTGGCAGTGTGAGATTTTTTACTTAAGTTAAAGGTCTAAGTACCTGCGCCATCGGAGCGTAAAGGATACTTCAAACTGGAACTGCAGGGCCGGGGATTGAACCGCCAACCTTTTGATTGGCAGGCGACCACTCACCACTGGTAAACAAATAACATTTTCCCAACTCTGAATTCCCAACTCACAATTATTGATAAATGTGACAAAAAAATGATGACAAAATTAACACTTTTCAAACATAACATTGTTTTTTTTTTTTGGATTGACCAATTTCAACAAAGAAATCAAACAATTCACAACATGAAATTCCCCCTTTCTCATCACCACCCACCCAGACAAAAATCCAGAAAAGATGACCCAGTAACTACAAGATTCAAGACCGTACAACAAAATAATAACAAAATAGACAATAAAAATAAACAAAATAAACGTGCGTTTGTTGTGACTCTCCCCAGATAGCGCAGGTACTTCCCCCCCCGCACTTCTCAATGTTGTCATACATCACACTGATCAGTTCTTATCCTGAGCTGCTACCTCTGTTTATATTGGGACTCTTGGACGGAGTCATGCCCGACTCTGTGCTGCGATCGCTCCGTGGCATCACTCTGCAGCGTTGGCCTGCACGTTCAAAGATGTCAACTGTCAGCGGCTCTCAATCCCTGCATGTGTGTACGTGTGTGTGTGTGTGTGTGTGTGTAATATGTATTTATATGCAGTAGAAGAGGAAGATAGAGAGACTAAAGTGTTGGCAGAATGATGGGATATCATTTGTAAAAGGGGGGACAGTGTGTTGGAGGAAGCGTGACGCTGAATAAAACCCACGTTATTTATAGCTAAGAATCCAGCACAGGCAGATGGGCTGTAAGAGTAGATAATGATAAAAATAAAAAATAACCTTGTGAGCCTGGTGGCTCCGGACCAGCCCGACAATAAAAGTGATTAGAGAAATCTCAATGGCGCTCCTCAAACACATTCCAGAGTTTTTACCCTGGAGGAGGACTGGCAGCGTTCCCACCGGTTCCTCATACAGGAGCACTTTCTTTAACTCTTCACACACACTCAGATACCTTTCTATCAGGAAGGGCTGAAGCCAAAGTCATCTGGAGTATCTGCCCACACAGAAATAAGAGCATAATTGAAAACTCTTTTCGTTGTTTCTCACTCTCCTCATTAAAATGCAAATGTAGCCGGATTCTCCGCTGTGTAATCAGATCTCCTGTATCTTCTGTAAATGAGCAGTTTGGTGTACGGGTGTTTCTGTCATGTTCTGCACTTGATTTATGCGTAGGCAATAAAAGACTAGAGCTCAAACTAATACATATTTAACATTCATTTAAAAAACAATCATTTTTCCAATCATGTGATTATTAGTTTAGTCTGTAAAAAAAAATCTTTTTACTAATGTAATAGATCTGTAAAGTCAGAATATGCTTTGAAGAACAAGCGATAATGTTTTTAGTTTTTAGAATATTGTAAAATTATTTCTGGATGACTGTCCAATGACCATTTATGTTGTTTTTTCAGATACAGCAAGCGGTAGACAAACCTGACACACACACACACACACACACACACACACACACACACACACACACACACCTATAACTCACCATCATTTGCCATGGCAGGGTCACCTGAGGTTGCCCTCATTAGTGTTACCACCGGTCACATTAGCGTTGATAACAGTTGGAGATGGTATGGGCTGGCATTCTAGGTTAATGAAAGTGCCTTTGATCTTATAATACACCCCCCCCCCCCCCCCCAACCCCCTCTCTTTCTTCATATGAGCAGAGAAACAAATCTGCTCTCCTGTGTGAAAAGCAAACTGCATAGTTAGAGACACGAAAGACAAAAGTAAAGAGTCAAAGACTCGATCAGCTCCAGCGTTCCCCCAGTCTGCTCAGACAGTCTGGGGCTGACAGACACAACTGGAAAAGCAACAAATGGGGACACCTGGCGAAGACAGAGAACTAAATTATCTGATTTTGTGCAAAAAGACTTATATAGATGATCTTAAACATGACTCTTCAGTCAGCCCAGTCTGACATATTGCCATTGATTTTAGAGCCCATTATACACAGAAAAGCTAATTATTCATCTTGTCCTTAGCGTACTCTGTAATGTGACGCTATTTTGTGTTGTTTTAATTATTATTTAATCGATCAAGCCCTCTGTGTTTGTCAGTTAGCAGGACATCCCAAAATGTGTGAATACATCTAAATGATTAAAGTCAGATGATGGTTTAAACAAAAAATTATGTTTTGGTTAATAAAAACATAAGGTTTCTTTAAGGGTTGTCCAGTGACACTTCAACAAAGATTATTTAGAGAAGATGCATCCTCGATAATGTGCAGTTCTTCTATGAATGGAGGAAAGAAAGAAGAAAGAAATGTGGAGCCACAGATGGGTGGAAGACTAACGTTTTACCACAACATGCAAAACATTCCAATAATATTAAAACAAGCTCATTACAGTTTATAACGGACTATTTGACAGCAGACATGAGGGAAACTGGACTGTGGAACTGTAGGGCCAAAATCTATCCCGATATAGGTCATATGCAACTTGCTTTTTATTTTCCCTCCGGCACTGCTGCAAGACCCTTTTTTGAGAGATGTCTCGCTGTCTGAGCGTCTTCTATTTACCCCGGAGGACGTCCCACGGCTTGTCCTAACCTTTGTCGGCCATTTCTTTCGCGACTTCCTGATAAATTATGGCATTCCTTAGATTTTTGCTATCTAAAATATCCGTTATATTTTACTCGTAAAGTAAATTCAAAAAGTCTCTCGTCTCCTCGTCCGTCCACTTCCATCTGTCTTTGTTGACACCCACCATTTGTGCAAACAGAGAGGAGATACTGGGCGGAAATGTACTCAAACTTCTTCTTCTTTTTGTGGCGGGTAAGATGACCTAAAACTTTAGTGCAATTCATTATTTATTCGGCAAATAACGTTTCCATTAGCATTTATCGCATAAGCCGAATATTGATCAAGATAAAATCTGATGAGACCGAACTTGTCATGATTATATCACAGCTGTCTGTTTTTTTCTCGTTTTGTGTGCCTTGTCTGTTTCCCCTCATATTTAGTTTTTCCTCTTCCTGTACGCTGTGGGCGGGGCTTAGCCCCAATTTCAACAGGATGTGTGACGGCTGCAGCGTCCAGCAAAAAAAGAAGCTCTGTGTATCCTGTGTCATCTGCTTTGGGTCCAACCTCCAGTGCCATTCTTTAACAGAGCTATTTCCTTTGAGTTGATATTCATGAAAT
>NC_045733.1:30840761-30844652 GCF_008692095.1 Etheostoma spectabile | reverse complement strand
TTTACTGTTTCCATAAGGCATTTTTCATTTGACTTCACTTAATTTGGATAAAAACGTGTTGCTGGAAACATAGCTACTGTCTGCCGGACCTAATCCTATGAGAACAAACAAAAGTTACAACTATTACATTAGTACACTTCACAGCCTTTGTGTTCAGTTTAAGCTGAACTGGTTACAACCGGCTTTTTGTCTCATTTTGTCTCTCATTTTGCATTTCATGATCTATTTCTTGTTCTCATCTTCAACTCGTCAAATGTGGACAACGGAGGCGTTGCCAGTGTAGCTGCGTTTATGACTGAATGCAGAAAAAGTTCCAGCTATCTAAAACATTGGAAACAAGTCATTAAAAAGTGACAGGATTGACGGTTTTGTTTTCCTTAAAGTGTCATTGCTTCGGTTTGCAGAAAAATGAAAAGCTGATGTTGTGTGTTGACCCTCCACTACATTCCTGTGGTAATGTTACAGAGCAGGGGCTGCTATATAGCCTCGGTCTGCGTCTCGTTGGTTCAGCCGGGCTGTCTGCCTGACAAGACAAACAGTGATGAAAGACGGACGCTGTGGCAGGGGAAGAAAAGCTGGAGCAGCAGCAATCGGAGCGTGGAGAGACCGAGAGAATGCCGGCTCACAGGAACATTATCATTTCCAAGACAAAAAATACCATTCAAAGACAAACACGCTGCCAAAAAAAGACAAATCAGCACACAGCCAGACCTCATCTGATGCTGGTCAAAGGGCTGTGACTGGTTTAATATCTACATCAGCTTTGGAACCTGAGAGCACGGGTTTTCTCTGCACACATTAGCTTAAGGACAACATTTAACTCTGTCAGATGTAAGAAAAAGAAGACATAAATGGAGGAGAACGTGGGGAGGTTGTGGGAAATAGCTTTGGGCCTGAAGGATTCATTGATCTATTGTAAAAATAATCAGAAGGTAAATTGTAGTTAAATATAATTGATGAAAATAATTGTTTGTTGCAGCAGTTGCATGGAAACTCATTCCAGCTGTGCGGTTAATTTAGTCTCCATTTTATTTACATTCATTATTTTTCCCATGAATGAGATCCTGGTAGTGATGGATGGCCTCCGTAAGTTAGCCTTTGTACTATCTATCTATCTATCTATCTATCTATCTATCTATCTATCTATCTATCTATCTATCTATCTATCTATCTATCTATCTATCGATTGTTGAGATTTCAGGGCACCCAGTCTGCCTTAAATCCAACAGAAGAAGAAGAACTTTTTTTTGTCACAGACTGACAGCCAGTGCGTCCAATCAGCAACGAGGAATCGTTGTCCAATACGTATCTACCTTTTGCGGTTTGGATCTCACCAAATGTCAAAAAGTGTTTCGTGAAATGGTGTTTTGTTTTCTAAAATGTTGTTTTGTTTGGTAAAAATGCTTTTGAAAGGTTTTGACCTTCAAGGCCACCATAGCTCCGGGACGCGGGCCAACAGCAGCGTTTGTTCAGCTGCCAATAGGTGGGATCCGGCTACAGGCAGCGCCAGATGACGGTCCTTTCAGCAGCCACGTAGTGGCGTTTAGCCAGAAAAAGTTAGTGTCATGCAACAATGACAGTTTCAGTTTTTAGAGGAACAAACAAGCGTTTCCTGGGTGAAAGTATTTTGTTTTCGCCGCAAAGTGAACTCCGCTCTGTGTTTTATATTGACACCCCTTGCGCTATTTCATTTAGAGATTATTTTCCATTAAATATCAAAGTTCATAAATAAGTGTTTTGGCATGCCTGGCCGAGTGGCACTATATCCATGGTATTGGAAGGGGGGATTTAAGTCTGTCATTAGGGGTCATACTTACACTCTCCGGGGACGAGGGGCAGACGGGAGCGACCAGCAGCAGGACCAAGGTCAGGGCCTGGCACAGAGCCAGCTTCCTGCAGACGGGGAGAGAAACAAACACCGTCAGTCGCTCGCTTGGTAACATCGCCCTCAACGTTTTACATTTCATATACGTAGCAACACAGGGGCGAAGATGTAGAAGTGTTCACAGCGGAGGTGTTTAAGAAGCAGAGTGGCAGGATGTGTTAGTGTGTTACTTAGCAGGACATATAACACGTGTGAACTGATCTAAATGTGACAGATCTGTAGAGTCATAATATGGTTTAAATAAGTGATGTTTTGGAGGGCTGCTGGATAATAGAGAAAAAAAATCATTATCACGATCGTTTGTGTCAATTCTGAAATTAAAAATTATTTTGCATGATTGCTCATTGACTATTGGAAAGATGTTGCAATTTTTTAACTTAAAAACAGTGAATAAGTTAAACAAGTCAACAGTGAAAACACCTCCAACTGTGATATTTCCCTTAAACCTTTTCCGGTTTGAACTGTTTTTCCCATTCAGAACACAAGACAAAAAGGGTTTATCTGCAAAACGTAATGTGCAAAATAATTTTTCTCGAATTCTCCAAAAGTTTACTCATAGAAGATGCGTGCGTCCTTAAAAGAGAGAGGCAGCGTTAATTTGGGCAGTCCTACTGTCAGTGGCAGAAAAAAAAAGGCAATAAATAAGACTATAGGGTATCTGTATCTGTTCTGCAGTGTCAGTCTTGGTCAAGAGACAGTTTTAACCCCAGCATGTTAAAACTTCCAATAATATATTCTTCTTCTTCTTATTATTACTATAGAAGGAGAACGGGAGAAAACAGCAGGAAATACACGACCGACACTTCAAACAGCAGAGGTCTTTAGGTCATTGATAATATCCACACATAAGCTGCCACACTACTGTGAACCCCAGGAATGCCCCCCCCCCCCCCCCCCCCCCCCATCCAGTAAGTATCATTATTTCCCCTCTGCCCAGTCCCCCCCACCCACTCCAACAGCGCCCTATTGACTCCCACACAACCAGAGAGGAAGGGCCTGTGTGATTGAATCTCCCCTCCCCACACACACACCTTCTGAACAACCTGCTGCATCTGTATCCCCTCCTGAGTTTACATGAAGCGTTATTAATTTTACTAATAATCTGAATAAATTACTCAATTACAGCCGCAAGCTTAGCCTATTATTATTTCATTTAAATAAATAAAGGCCTTTGCACTGTGACTTGATTGAGAAAAGGCACAAATTGTTGCAGATAAAATTACCAGAATGTAGGAAATGAAGTGTCTGATGTCTAAAGTTGAAATCTCAACCCCTCAATGTTGAAGCCAAAGTTTCGCCCTTGTAATAATGTAACAAAAGGAGAGTACATTGACCTTAAATTGGGACTGTTTTGTGAAAAAAGCAATATGATGTTTGTAATGAGAGAAATATTCACACCTAAGACTCTCGTGCTGTGTCTCAAATCGCGGCACACTGTCCAGGTATGTTCAATGCTGTTGCTTTACAGCAAATTAATGTCAATGTTTTTAAATGATAATTAGAAAAGGTTTTATTGAGCTATTTCTACGGTGGCCAAGACGCTTCAACACAAATACAAAAGCTACAACACGTATGTATTTGTGTTGTGGCTTTTGTACTTGTGTTGAACCGTATATTTAACTTGATTAAAGTCAGATCAAATTGCTATATTTGTGAAACCCACAGAGCCCAAGGTAAAGGGTGACCAAAAGCATTGATTTATGAAAATAATAAGATGAACAATGGTTATAACAATGGCATAGGGTTTTCACAAATTTGGCCAATTGCAGAGGACTACGAGCACCCGGATGCTGCACCCAAACTGGTCAAAACGTTCTACTCGCCCTGAAAGGTCGCCCTCTTTTCTACGGAGTGAACGACCGCTGAACTTAATTGTCTTTATTTGACAAGTCTTTATCCAAAATGTTCTGCAAGATGTCCCTCTTTTCGGCCGGATGTCTGTTTCCTGACACTTTCTTTCAGGTGGATTCCTGAGGACTATAGTTACCTGGTCCTCAGATCTCTGC
>NC_045733.1:30824078-30840751 GCF_008692095.1 Etheostoma spectabile | reverse complement strand
CAGACAGCTAGCTGGACTATCTGTCCAATCTGAGAAACTAAAACTACTTTTGAACTTACACGTTCCACCAAAACAAGTTCCTTCCTAAACCTATTTAGCAGAGGCGCCGTGGCTCCGTCCGGTGCTTAGCTCCGCCCAAGATGATTGTGATTGGTTTAAAGAAATGCCAATGAACCAGAGCAGATTTTCTCCCATTCCAAAATGCAGTGTGGACTAGCCAGACCTTCCTACACAGCGCTGTGGAGGAAGGTCTGGCAATGCAGGACTATTGTGTGACTGGCCGAGGTTTGCCATCATTTCCTACAATATAATATGAACCTGTTGATAGCAGAATAAATCTCACGTATGATCGGCATCATTTTAAGACCAAAAGCAGCATATTTTTGTATATCACAACTGAGTCAAAAGCAATTATTTGCAACTGTGGTACCGACCGATGAGACACTTCTGAGCTGCTACAAGATAAAACCTCCACGTCTCTGTTGTGTTTGCTCTACCAATTCCTCTTTTCTTCTTTACCTCTGGGGAAAAACTGGCAACTGTGATTCTCCGTCTTTACGTCTCTCTGATTCATCAAAGAACAAGTGCCTTTTCTGAGAAGTGCCGGTGATTCTTGGAAAGCCCCCCTGTTTGATTGCTTCCTGGCACCGCTTTGATGACAGCCGAAGTGTGTCATACGCTCAAGGGTCTGTTTTGTGATAAAGCATGAGACTTTTATTAGCAGTATGAGACAGGTTGCATTTGAAAAGTTACAGCAGCTTAATCTTCTCTATTTCTAACCTTCTCTCCCACATCTCACTTAGCCCTCCTTCAGCTTCCAGCCCATCTGTCATTTATCTCCGTGTCTGTTCCGTCTCTTTTATCTCTCCCTGGTCCATAAACACAAAGCTGCTCCAGAGCCTTTTGGATCAGTTCCAGGTCAGTAGTTGGCCTGTCCAATTAAACGATACACATCTCCCTTACACTTGGCTGAGCAGCCCTTCCCTTCAGCGACCTCGGCTCCCGTCCTGGCCTTACATGGGGGAATTCACGTAGGAGGAACAAGGAAGATCGCACTGACCCAAAGAGGTAATAGGTTCATAAATCATGTTTGATGTAAGAGGCCTTCCCATTTTCAAACAGACTGTATTTTTACTTCTAGCATCTCAGCTGTAGGACTTAAGGGCCACTGTGAGTAAAAGTCTTACATCTTGAACCCTGATTGTTTTTTAATGCAGGCCATATTATATTAAATGTATTAGGTGTTAGGTTTTTATAACAATTAAAAACTTGCATAAGTCCTGTAATCAATCGCAGGTCTGCATTCATTTTTGTCAATCTTTAATTGTGTGTGGTAACAAACTTAACATCCAGATTAATTTCAAAAATCTCAACTGCATAACCTTACAATGGTAACCGTGACCAAACTAAATGCAGACTTGCTGTTTACTTTTAAAAGTCTGCTGATTCATTTTTATCATCGCACTGTAAATGGAAACCAACGGCCGCCTGGAATGACACGAAAAGTGTCAATCAGAAACAAAAGGAATCGCGAAATTGAGAATTTAAAAAGGCTATAAGACAGATACAATAGGGGCCTACATTAAGTCAGTGTTAAAGCTATAAGAGATTGGAAAATATGACTAACGTCTAAGTTTCCAACCGAGCCACCCTGCTGTAACTGTGGTTTTAAAACACGTCTTAAAATATGTGAGCACTAGGGGGAACACTGGATTCTACAAAAGCAAAATTGTAGAATTATTATACTGTTGTAATCCACAAATATGAAGTCAGTTTTCTCCCTTTCACTTGATCTTTGGCTTTTTGAACATGAAAAGACAGCAGCTCTGGTCGCTGACTGTTTGGCCCCCTCCCTACAGGAGCCCTTACAGAGGCGATCAGGGGTCAGTCCGCCTCCGCCGGCTCTCATTAAGACTAGAGCAGCACATTAGTGAATAGCTCCGGGGCAGAGGGCGGGAAATGGCTTTAATCAATACGAGACTAGTTGTTTATTTTTACTGACATTAGTTGCTCTTAATGACCGAGGAAGAAGAAAAAAACCCAGCCCAGCCCGTCTCAAACAACACATAACTACTCTTCATCATCATTAACCAAATACCAGAATGAGGCTGAAGCCATCAGGGCAATTAGCTTTTGATCTGAACATGGCTCTGAAATTGTTGTTTTTTTCAAAATATTCTCTGACGTTTAACAAAGTAAAAGATTTACAGAGAATTCACTAACAAAATCATTGAATCAACTGTTCAGGAGATTGAAGATACGGAAAGTATAGGGTGAGGGTCGTGTTCTGTGGGACGTTAGGGTCGCGGAGAGAGATGGAAAGGCTCGAGGACCGGGTGAGGACGCGTTTGGACATACTTGTAAGAACACAATGTACTCAAAATAGCAAGTCATTTAAATTTTTCTTTTGATTAATCAATGCTATTGGTCACCTTTTCCTGGGTGTCTGTGGGTGTCACAAATATTTACAAAGTGACGAGGCATTTTCATCTGACTTTAGTGAATTGAATATATTGAATATTTAAATAGCTCAATTAAACCATTTCAAACGAGCATTTGAAAAAAATCCTGAAAAGCAACAGTTTCAAACATACTTAACTGTGCAGTAGTGCGCGATTTGATGTCTATTTTCACTCAGTGTAAACATCATAAGGAAGAGGAAAACTATATGGATATAAATGTCAGAGAGGCTCACGTGCATGAGTGGTTTGTAAGAAGCTAAAGAAAGAAACTTGAAGCAGTGTCAAGAGTTGAGTCTATAGAGAGGGAGGACTATACTGCTTGGAGGGTTTGGAACTTCAGTGCAAGCTGAGGGTTGTGTCTTCCCCGCATGCTTTTGTTTGCAGGAAGACAGAACGTTGACATGGGGGTGAGAAATGGAGCAGGCTGGAGCTCCAGAGAGTAAAGTTAAAAGCACTGACGTACACAGGTAGTGGATACAGGAAGGGTAGGGCGAGGGTCTGAATCCAGCTTCTCTAATGTTAACTTTGAATTTTGGACTGACAAAGCAAGAAATTTGGAAAAGTTGCTTCGGTTTCTTATTATTAACGTTGGCTGACATTTTTAAGTTTTTTGAGACTGCTCTTTCAGTCTATACCTTTATTACTTTTATAAAAATATACACAGTGACAATACAAAACAACAACATACACACAGACACACAATTCATCAAGAAAATAATTGGTACATTAATAATTGTTAATTCAAGTTTTTGATCCAGAAACATTTAAGCATATTTTAAATGTTGGCCTTTTTGAACAATTTAGCTGTTTTCTTATGATCAATTGCACTGATGTGATGGAAATACATTGCACATGTATCTAATTAATTCCTATCACCAATTGTACAGTATTTGGATGCAGATTTGGATATGGCTGAGAAACTCTGGTTGTCTTATGATGGAAGTCCCAGATGAAACCACCACTAAAACCCCATCTACTACTGACATTAGAGCTGGGAAATATCAAGCGAAAATCAAATATCACAACATTTTTGCATTGCCAGACCTTCCTCCACAGTATTGCGGAGGAGGGCCTGGCTAGTCCACACAGAATTCTGGGATGGGAGAAAAACGTGATCTGGTTTATTGGTATTTCTTTAAACCAATCACAATCGACAATGGAAGCGTTAAGCTCCATTGTCGATTATATAGCCTTGCAATATATCCTCTGGAAGGAACTTGTTTTGGCGAAATGTGTTAACGTTCAAAAGTTGTTTCAGTCGTGCAACAGAAAACTCAGATTGGACAGATAGTCTAGCTAGCTGTCTGGATTTACCCTGCAGAGATCTGAGGACCAGGTAACCATAGTCCTCCGATTGGACAGATAGTCTAGCTAGCTGTCTGGATTTACCCTGCAGAGATCTGAGGACCAGGTAACCATAGTCCTCAGATTGGACAGATAATCTAGCTAGTGGTCTGGATTTACCCTGCAGAGATCTGAGGACCAGGTCACCATAGTCCTCAGATTGGACAGATAGTCTAGCTAGCTGTCTGGATTTACCCTGCAGAGATCTGAGGACCAGGTAACCACAGTCCTCAGATTGGACAGATAGTCTAGCTAGCTGTCTGGATTTACCCTGCAAAGAAATGAGAAGTGGTTAACCGTTGTCCGCAGAAATACAGCAGAGTTTACAATTCCAACACAAAAAAAAGGGGAAGGAATTGGACATCTGGCCAAAAAGAGCGTGATTCGGTGGAATTTCCAGCAACACATGAACAATCCTTGAAGCAGAACATTGTAGATATAGACCATTCTTGACCAAATACATTGATGTTGATATTGCGACGATATTGCAGGATTAACAATTGGTGCATTCACAAAATATTTTCACAATGAGATTTTTGATAAATACTCATCAGTAACTTGGATACAATGAATAAGTACAGCTAGGAAGTCTGGTAAGTTCAGATCCCTTTGCTGTAAAGCAGCCTTTAAAACAAGGAGACAACAACAGCAACACTTATCCCTTATTATGATACAATATTCAAAATCTAAGACGATATCTAGTCTCATATATCCATATAATATCCTTACATTGCCCAGCCCTTATCCACATACAGACAGTCAGACAGGCAACCTAGTCTCCACCCAGCCTTCGCAGCAGATGTTAAGAGGCTCTCCAGATAATTCTTCTGTAATGACTGAACTCACAAAGCTTTGCTGAAACACACCCTCACAGACAGGTAGCTCTCACATTCCCACCCTGAACAAATAAACAAAGGCTCCATGCTGTAGTCATGCAATTACAATGAGGCAATTACGGTGCACTGATTAGGAGTGCATTGCAGGTGAGAATGTGTCCTTTGACCTGGTGTGAGTCACGTCAACACAGGAGACACTTGACTGGAGATCACTGCTCCTTCACTTTCTTTGTGTGGGATCTTAGGCTAAGTGTTTCTGTATGGTGACCCCCATTTACAATTGTCTGCACACCCACCAAGTTTGAAAAGGCAAAGCGTCTTCCAATCAGGGGCGGGTCTTAACCTTTGACCCGCCTTGACACTTAGCTGGGACCCACCCAGCGTTTTGGATGGAGCCTGGTGGAGGGTCTGACGGTTATATGGAGCACGCTGGTGAATGGATTGACACAACCCTTAACAGATGTTCAGTGTGAGAGGTCCGTGGTAAGCTCTGACCCCCCCCCCCCCCCCCCCCCCCCCCCCCCGTCTGTAGTGACTATGAATAGGCGGGCAACAATCAAAAGCTCAGTGGCCTCGGCCAGCACGCATTGACAAAACGAGCCCAAGTGTGAGTGGTGTGTGTGTGTGGTGGGGGGGGGGGGGCGAGGGGTTTAAAATTTTGAAAAAGGGAAATAAAAAAAATACCACATACTGTTGTGGTTAAAAGGCTAAATGAAAGACAGACATTGGTATTGTCTTGCTGGTTTTGTTGTTGCCATAAGGTCTAGAGACTCAGCCTCTTGCTCTTCTACGGCCCCTTCCTATCCCTTCACTTCGCTTCGCAGCACTTAACTCACTCCTTCCACTACAGGGAGAACAAACTTGGTACACCGTCATACCTCAGGGATTATGAGATTAACTTTTCACAGCCACTTTGATTGAAGCAGAGCCTCTCAGGTCATCTACAGTCACGGCAGCAACACAGGAAACATGCAGAGATGCACGCAAGTAATATTGTGACAAAACGTGATAAATGAATGTTAAAAGGCAGACATAATTGAGGGGTCTTCTACCAGATGTATGTCGAAAGTGACACTTGTATGGAAATCTGAAAAAAAGACTTCTTGTCAAGCTTTACACAATACACCTTGCACTTGAATTTTAAATTGCAATACTGGTCTTGAAGCTGCAAATGTGCCCACAGGACTGGGAGGTTCTGAAGTCTCCATCAGTTCCATAATTACAGCTGAGAAACACTAATGCTGCGATGGCAAAGTCCCAGATCTGGATCAGCACCAATTTCATGGAAATTCTTTCACAGGGCATCCTGCTAACAGACACTGAGCACTCTTAACTGGGTTAAAACACAATCCTTAATCCTGCTCTGAGGCAAACCTTTCAAACAGTACATGCTTTTCATCGGGTTTGTGCAAAGAGACACAAACACAGAGCAGTAAACTCTTATCTGACTGAACCTTGAAACCGTCTGACTTCTTCATGTTCTCTGACAGAGGGCAGAAGTCGGCGTATACGAGCCAAACAAGGTCCGAACCTGGTTCAACGTGACCGGGACAAAGTATTTAGAGCGGCAGGATGTTGACATGATGATGAGGGGGATTCTTCCAACTGTTCTTCAGAATGAATAACATAAGCAGATGAGATGCGATGTGGTTTTCATGTGTTAACCTTCTGTTAGTTTGAGACTTGTGGAATTGCAGGTTTTGTACAATAACAGTGTGTGTGAGTTTTTTTTTTCCCAATCAGTCTTTTTCACGGCATTCACAACATTTTGACTCATTGTAGTAGAGAGGGGTGTTACTACTGACACGCACAATACAGGGACCATGAAACAGAAGCAGCTAAATGGAATTCAGCCATCATCAATTGTAGTATTCACACCTGTGGTATTTTCTACTGGGAAATATCAATATGAAAAAAGCCTGTTGAGAAACGGGTGTGCTACTAGTTCCAATCCCTGTTGTTGTTCCCATTCATTGTCTTTTCCTAAATCAATCAATTAATTTTCTATTCTGGAAGTTTGCATGGGGTTATAGAGATATCTGTGACAGGGTTACTGACTGGCATCTTTCCATTGAATATGCACCCAGACAGAAGGTATATAGCATATTGTATATAGGCTACTCTGGGTATATAGGTGACTTTACTGTGGATCAAAAGCTGTGGGTGCAGCTGGAGCCCATTACAGTAAAACCTCTTACATCTATAAAGTACAGTACAATAAGGTACAAAAATGTACTTTAGAGTGTGTGCATAAAGAAAGTTTCCATAAAATTTTGGCTTTTAGAAAATTATAAAATAGACAATTAGTTAACAAAGAGAGTCAGTTATTTGAAAAACTGATGTCCTTCTCTTGTGCTTCACATCCACGGGGAAGAATAGCATTGAAACACCTCCCCCCAGGAGAGTGTGACATCATGGCATGTAACACCAAATTAGAGTCCTCGTTTTGAAGCTATATGCTCAGTGTTCCATGGTAAGCCGATTAAATCTGTTCATGGGGTTGATGGGCTCCTTCCCAAACAAACATTCCTCCAAAGAGTTATCAGGGAGACAGAAAATGTGCCCCGAGCCAAATCCTTCTCCTCCTGCAGACCAGTCAGGCTGACAGCGCTCCGTCTGACAGACAGACACATCTGTCCTGACACCTTACAGCAAATGCAGCCCATAAAAGGGAAAAGGGCTTTCCTGCAAAGTGCAGAAATGTCAGCGTGTGTTGTTTTCACCGAGGAGAGTTATCCTGGGGACCAGGAGGGAAGACATGGTAAGGTCACGGTACGTTTGTGATATTAAGAGACAGATTTAGAAGAATCAAGTGTTCATTTTGAGCAGCGACTCAGGCCCCCTGCAGACCCCCGTGTCTGTGTTCTCTGTTGCAGGGATGGGGATTAGATTAAAAATGAGCAGGGTATTTATAGCCGGTGACATTTAGGAGATAAAGGTAGTGCAGCAGGATGGGTGGAACGTAGAGCCAGGAGCTGCAATATCCCAGATACTGTATGGCAGGAGGATTACCTCACCCGCTGGCAGGAAGTAGTTTCCAGCAGAATCGCTGTGACTTCTGCCCCCAGAGAAAACATTCACACACCACAGGCGACTACAGGATTAGCTAAAAGGCTTCAAGTCAAGTTTCGTTCATGCAAAAGTCAACTAATACGTGCCGTGTTGCAAATATGCAAAGCATCCCACAAACAATGTTGTAACCCACCACTTGTTCCTGCAGTTCTACTGATAAAGTGAAGCAGAAAACAAACAGCTTCCAACTGGGGGGGAAAAAACCTCAACTGTTCTTGGAATGTATCACCTCCCATCCTTCACCATACTGCAAAACAAATGTTCAAGGCTTTGCAGCTCCTTGCAAGCAAAATAAGACAGTGTAAATATTTAGAGTCACCAACATATTTCCAGCTTGAAATTCAACTCAATCACAGTACAGAACTCGTGAAAAAAGGAAAAGAAAAGTTCAACCTGTCTCTGGAATTTATCACCTCCCATCAAAGCTGAACACTTGTTATAAATCATCCTGATTCAGTTGTCATGTGAGAGAGACATTTCCACAGTCTTACCTCGTCAGCAGTGAGGACATGGTAGATCCTTGTGGATTGGGTTCAGGTTTCTCGTTGTCAGGTGCAGCTTTGGTCCCGCATCATGGAGTGAAACGTCGCGGCTCAGATGCGCAGTGCATCCCAGCTGCAGGCTCCGACACGCGGACTCCAGAAGCAACACCATCCATATCCAACTCTGCTGGGGTTCAATCCTTCAATTCTTCCTTTTTTTTTTTAAAGGGGAAACGTTTAAAGAACTTTGTTTTTCTCCTTCTCTCAGCTGCAGAGCTCGTCTATCCAAACAGCTGTTACTCAGTTCCCATAGCACATCCCATCAGTTTGACTTCTCCTTCGGGACACGCGGACAAATCTTTTGCTGAATATTCAGGTGCAGGAAAAAAAAAGTGAATCCTTTTTACGCGGAGTTCCCTTTGCCTGTTCCTTCTTTACATTAAAACACAATAGCTGTGATTCACATTATTCCATTTACGTTTGTTCAGGCAGGTGATCTCACTTGTGCCCAGTCCTGCGCGGTTAGAGCACTCCGGGCTCCGCTCCAGTTGGAGTTTCTTCTCTTTATGCTCGTCCTGTTGGTCCGAACGGGTCCAATGTACGGAAGAAAAGCGCAGAGAGCCACCGGCAGCACTCCATATAGTCCACTGCCCCTGGCTGCTGTGTGAACTCTCTCTCTCTCTCTCTCTCTCTCTCTCTCTCTCTCTCTCTCTCTCTCTCTCTCTACCTGAGAGTTGCACTTCTGCGGTGAACACGCCTCTCTCCAATCACAGCCCAGAGGTGACACACGTGCGTTTCCCACAGAAAGCATGGAGGTGAAGAGCTCAAGAGGAGCTGCCTCACAGGGGCTGTGGGATACATAAAAACAACTTGAATCTAGTGATTTAGGTGAAAATGTGTTTTTAAGTTGTGAGGTTGTGAGATTCCTGTGACAGTTCAGATCAGAGGGCCCGTGTACTGAGGAAGGGCTTGGACACATGCACGAGTCAATCAGCAACAGAGGTTGGATTCATCGCATCGACTCGTGTCATTTTTAAGAGAACCTTAAGAATTTCTCCGACACCTTCTAAGGAACAAGCTATTTTTTGTACAAATGTATCCTAAGACCAAAAATAAATGAAAAAATTGATTAAATCATTAATAGTCTAAATATCCCTTAATATTAGGGATTGGAGATTCTCAAAAATTCAACTTCAAATCCATTTGAGGATTGTTTTGTGCTTCCAGGTGAGTGAAAGGATTGCATCACAGGATTAGGGGGAAGTTTATGTCACATATATTAATGGTATTTTATATTTTTAGTTTTATTGGCTGTCACTGTGGTTTCCAAACTATTATATATCTTATCTACTTTTACGATGCTTGTCTTTGAGTGTAACTTTACAGTTTCTCGGACCTCAGGCTGCCTTACTCACTCTTTACTCACTCGACTTCTCTTCCCACATCCCGTCAACCTCTCCTCACCCTCCCCTGCTCTGGGACACCATCGTTTCACCAGGTGATTGCTTCAGGGAGAACAACCTCATCTACATGTCCATACACCTTTGGGTGTTAATCACTCCATACCAGCTTGCCCTTTTCACGTGGATGTCTCAGCCCTCACGTTGTCTTCCCGTCAAGAACAAAAATCCACAATTTTGTTGATGCTTTTTATCAATGTGTTTTAGCTTTTTATTACATTTTTGTCCCTTTTTTTTTAAACACTTTTGACGCTTTTTTTTTTTCCAATGTTTGTCACTTTTTTGATGTTTTCAACACTACATAACACTAACTTATTAACTTTAGTTTTATAGTTATTTTTGGGATTTATGGTCAATACATAAGGAAATTATACCTAATGTTTGAGATAGAAATAGGACTTATTTAGACTAAAATTAAAGGAATGGATGTTGATGGATAATTACAGACTGGAATATGTCAACTTTTACTCAATACTATTTCAAAACCACTTCACTTTGTTTTGCAAATGCTATAAAATTGAATGAGACGCCCCAAAATCACCCCAAAGAGCATTGGATGGAATCAATCATGTTATTTTGGGTAGTTAAAAAGAACATTGATATAGGAAAACGGGGCAATTTGACAGGAGGGTTGAAATCCCCTCTCTGGTAAGTGAACTAAGTGAAACTGTATCCCTCAGGCATCTCCTTTGTCTCACTCATCTTTCCATTTGAAGGACCACATAACATCCCTTTTTAGCGTGTTTTCTGTGCCGCAGGACAAATGGGATGACTTAGCAACCACATGGCCTCTCTGTGAACTCGGAGCTCCGTCTCCTCCTCGATGTGTCACAGTCCCTTTAAGCTCAGCCAAGGCAGAGACAAGTCATCTGAGCTATAACACAATTTAAACACACAACCGTGAACTATCATCTGGAGCCGTGCAGACATAACAGAGGAAACAGAGAAGCAGGGACGTCAGAGCGGTCTTATCTGTCTCCCTGACAGGGTCTGTTACGACTTGTTAGCTGGCTTTGACTACACCCGTTGATGTAGCCATGAACAGTGTGCTGTATCAGACCACTTACCACCACAGGTTGTAATGCTGCAGTCATTTGGAGCTCATTACAGATGCTAAGGATTGATTTACTAACCAACAAATGTTGACTTGCAGACAACATGAGCCTGCAGCGTCATACATCTACATCCCACAGACAGCAGCACTCAGCAGAGCGGATACCGGCAGCACATCTGTCACTCAGGGTGTCCTGTCTGTTGTCTCGTCTGCTTAACAGCAAATATGATGGGTTAATCATCATGGAATAAAGATGACTGCAATATTTATCTCAAGTAGAAACTCCAGTTGTTTGACATAAAGTAAAATTGTTCCTATTGAACCATATCTTCAACAAATAAAGGTGACAATATTCTATATTTTTATGGTTGTCAAACAGTCCCATGAATAGAAAAAAACAAGATGTTAAGTCCATTTATTTAAATAATTTCCCAGGCCTATATGTGGCACTAGGCAACAAGCTCAGTAGTTCACACTGATGACATAAATCCATCACAAATTGAAAGTTTCATTTAAAAATAACAAGGTTTTATCAAAATGACAGGAGGAAATGGAATAGGGAACTAGAAGTGGGGCCTATTTGCGGTGGCGGATTAATCCACATTTGGTGCTCTAGTGTGTATTTGTGGCAGCAGGACAGTGAATGCGGAATTACGTAAAAAACTTACTTTGTACTTTATGCATAACTATTTGTATGATATCCTACAAAATTACAGCACATGTTTAGCCAACAAAAGTCACTTTAAAAGGGCTAGCGGTCACTGTGAGGTGACGGTCGTGACAGCGGTCAGTTAAGTTCAGGCCCTAAAATGACTATTGGGATCAGAAAACAAGTGTGGTTTGGGTTAAAACACCGGCCCTCTAAGTAGCATCACAAACATCCGTTTCCCCGATGAAAGTCATGGCCAAAAGGGCATCCGGACAGTAGACATATACATGGACTGTCGGTTCATACATTCAATAGAAGTGTTTGCGTCAGCAGAGAGTGGCTCCTCTGTACCTGCAAATGTATAATGATTAGTGGAGTGCTCCGAAGTCTCTGTGCTTGTCTCGGCTTGTGGAGACGTTTTCATCTGTCCTTGCCATAGTTTTAACTTTACTGAGCACGTTTCACTGTTTAGTGCTTCCTGTGGTTACTAAGAAACAGATAGCCCAGTGTTTACAGCAATCATCACATTCATGCATGTATGTTCTCTTTCTGTGTGTGTGTGTGTGTGTGTGTGTGTGTGTGTGTGTGTGTGTGTGTGGTGTTGTAAGAGATTTTGGCAGCCTACAGAGCTCAGTCATAAGAGGCCATAGGAGCCGAAGAGACACTTTATCACTCCTCAAAGAAATTAGTGTGTGTGTGTGTGTGTGTGTGTGTGTGTGTGTGTGTGTGTGTGTGTGTGTGTGTGTGTGTGGTCTTGTTTGACTATATCCGTGGGGTCCAAAAACCAGGAGTCGGTTGGTCCCGACAGCTTTGTGGGGCCAAAATGCTGGACCTCACAAGTAAAGGGCTGTTTGAGGGTTAAGACTTGGTTTTAGGGTTAGGGTTAGAATTATGTTATGGTTATGGTGAGGTGAGGGTTAAGGTTAGGAGCTAGGGAATGCATTTTGTCAATGACAGTGTCCCACACAAGAGTGCCACCACAAACCCTCTCTGGGTGTGTGTGTGTGTGTGTGTGTGTTGTGTGTGTGTGTGTGTGTGTGTGTGTGTGTGTGTGTGTGTGTGTGTGTGTGTCACCTCCCTCTCTGTCAGGGTTTTACTGAGCTTGGCAGCCGGCCAGTATGACTGGTGGAACTTGATGGGTGGACTGGGTTTCACTCACCGGCACTGATGAAAGGCTTGAAGACGTTATTGAAGCGGGTTGTTGGTTGTGTGGTGAAAACCTTTACTTAAATCTTGAAATATTGTGGTGTAACTGGAGATCAAATTGTGTATCCATTATCCATCAAGAGCAGCTTAGAACAACATTAGAATGTATTTCAATTTTGCACAACATAAACATAACTAAACAAGGCAACACCCAAAGTGGTAACATTTAAATCATGGCAACAAGCTATATCAATTCACTTCAAAAACATCTACCATTTTCTTTCTGTCGTTTGTTCAGAGCAGTGTTACCAACTCTTTTTCAATAAAGTAGCTAGCGCTTACCTCAAAATTTGTCACTCATTTGCATATTGGTGCCGTTATCCCGCTTTAATTTGCTTAAAGCTTAGTGGTTGTGGTGGTTGCAGCGAGGGAGAGATTTCCAATAGACAATTTAAATGTCATGAGAGGTATGGGGCTTAATACTCAAGCCTGGGTTCTACCAGGTGCAAATGCGACACGTTTTGGTTGCGTCTTGGTTTTGTTCCGTCTATTGACCATACAACACCAGGAGCATCTCAGAAGCTGAGCGTCTGGCCTACTTGTACTTCTAAGTAGTTCGACATAGTTCAATGGTTTCTTCCATTTAGTCCACTTATGAAAGAGACACGGATCAAAGATTTGTGGCTGGGTTTTAGATGTTAAAATAGTGTAGTTATGTTCTATCACTCTGGAGTCTGCACAGGGTGTTTATTTTGAAAATTGACCAGATGCTTTAACGTAGACTGACTGTATTCCAGACACTTTTGACACAGTAAAAGTCCCATAAGTTATCAAGCCTTGAAACGATAAGCCTGATTGGTTTACCTATCTCACATACTAAAGTTTGATTAACACATTTTGGGCAAATCATTCTGGGTCAGTGGACACTGAGGGCTGGGAATTTCACATTTGACAAAATGCCTCTCTCAATGTGTGTAGCCCTTGCTTTACACATGCTTTGAACCAGTATTTTGCAATCTTTAGGGCTCCTGCACACTGCCTGCGTGGCGTGAGCGTGGTGTTTTTCTGTTGCGTGTCAGTTGCTTGGCGACTGCGGGACGTTTTCTATGTCTTCGGACACCAGAAACGTGTCCGACGCTGCTGCTAGCCTTGTCTGTACACATGTATGTTTCCCATTGATAAAATGAAATACTAGCATTTTCTTCAACTTTATTTTGTCAATACTTTTGTGTTTGTACATTTGTTTGCATATGTTTGATTTATATTTTATATTTTAATTCCCTTTCCAGAGATAATAAAGTCCATGTTATTATTTGTGGCCTGCAACCCGGTCTTGCGGCAACTCGTGAAATTGTCACGTTATTTTGATTTACTGATTCGTCAACAGAAACACGATTTTCTCATTTAAACAACAGCGGCCGGGATACAATCCGCGGTCTCTGGGTTACGCAACGGGCTGGGTCTGCATACATTCATTTATGTTAACTCCTACATGAAGAAAAAAACACAATAAAATGATGCAGTCGGCCGATGTTGAGGTCCACCCCCACATTAAGTGAGATATTACATTAGTGCAGGGGTCGGGAATGTATGGCTCGCGAGCCAGGTGTGGCTCTTTTGAGAATTTCATCTGGATCGCAGAAAAAACATAATATATTCTTACTTTTTAATCCATCCATCAATTTTCCACTGCTCATGACCTGTTCAGGGCTGCAGTTGGCTGCAGGAGCAATTGTCCATTATAAGTGGATGATAATAGCCTACGTTGGCCATTGCCGGGTAAACAGGTAAACGCCTCCTTTTGAATCAGTCTGCTCAGTCATTAGCTCAAAGCTAACCCTTCGGCAAAGAAGATAGCGAAAAGAAAAAAGACGAGGACTACGTACATTTCAGGACAAATGGACCGAAGAATTCGCCTGTGTAGAGAGAGCAGGTTCGGCGGTGTGTCTAATTTGCAGTGACAAAATTGCATCGATGAAACGGCCGAATGTAAAGCGGCACTTCGACACCACGCCATGCACAATACCCTGCGGGAGCCAGAGCTGCTGAGCAGGGGGCGAGCCAGCCAGCAGCAACACCGCCTGCGGACCCGGTGACTATAATTCCACTAGTTTAGTTTTTTTTTAAATTTTAAATAACTCTCTGAGTCAAAAAGGTTCCCTTCCCCCGATTTAAAAGAATACATTCAGAGGCTTATTATACTCACATTTAGTTGAATTCAGTCTTAAAATATATTATATGGCTCTTACTGAAATAAATTTCCAAATATTTTTGCTTTCATGCTCTCTGAGTCAAAAAGGTTCCCGACCCCTGCATCAGTGGGACCGAGAGCGCTTGTTATTGGTTCGGATGTATCAGTGCAGACGAAGAACAAATCAAACATGTTCCTACCAGGATAATGTGGTGTTTGGTTTTGAAATAGATTTAAAATGCCGCTGATCCTCATTCCAAGCTCTTTTAAAAGTTTAAAAGTTGAACCAGAAGAGACTAGAGTTCCCTCCACACCAGCTGTCACTGGTTTACACTAACGAGCTCGTTAAGAGTGGAGCGTGACATGTGGAGGTCAACGAGTTTCTGTAGAGAAACACTCACCGTTCTGCTGGAAACCTAAAGACACAGTCCATTCTCGGTCTTTTAAAACAGTGTAATGACAAAGAGAGGTGGTTCTTTTTTTTTTTTTAGAGTACACCTCCCATAACATTTAACTCAAGTTGTTTGACTTATTTTCAAACATAAGGCCCTATCTTGCACCCGGCGCAGTGCGGCGCAAAGCCCAACACACAAAGTGTCTTTGCTGGTTTAAGACCAACGCAGTTGTCAATGTCCCGTCCAGCGTCCACATCGATTAAATAGCAAATCCACCTGCGCCCATCTGTGCCCCCATGGGCGTGCTGGTCTTCCAGGGAGGTGTGTTCAGGTGCATTCTGGGCATATTGCTATCTTGAGGCAGCGGGAAATAATAGCGCCATTGACCAAAAACCTGGTCTCAAGTCAATAACACAGCATTTCATTGTTACTATAATATGAATATGAACATGTGAATGTGTGTGAATGTTTCCTGTATGATGTAAAAACGCTTTGAGTAGTCGTTAAGACTAGAAAAGCGCTATATAAATACAGCACATTAAATAGCGCATCAGTAAAATGCGCCTAAACTTGTACACAGCGCACACACACTGCTTGTTACACACACACACAG
This sequence comes from Etheostoma spectabile, assembly GCF_008692095.1. Classification (NCBI taxonomy): domain Eukaryota; kingdom Metazoa; phylum Chordata; class Actinopteri; order Perciformes; family Percidae; genus Etheostoma; species Etheostoma spectabile. Next base: position 30,825,047 of record NC_045733.1, on the reverse strand, counting down.
GGACGCAGCAGCACACAAACATGCAAAAGATTACATATTTTAAAACAATGACGGTGCAAATCCGCCATCATAATGTCATTGCGCCATGGTACAAATGTGCCTGGCTGTTAAAGGGAATGGTAGAGGACACTCTGATTGGTTGATTGCATGTTACGCCCAAAACACACCTATGAATTAATGAAGTCATTATGTACGACCCGCCTGGTGCACGGACCCTTCAAACTAGCAAAATTGGATTTGGACACGCCCTAAACACACCTGCGCCAATGGCTTTACGCCGTGCACTTAGATCATTAAAATAGGGCCTTGAATGTCTTTTCAACTTACACAGTGGTAACGTGGTGTACTAACAAAACTTTTTTCTGCATCACATAGAGCAAAGAGAAGAAAAATTTATGGATTGCAAAGAACATCAGCATAAACAGTAACAAATCAGCAGTGTAGTGTGCATGTTGTTATGTTCTGAGGTACTGGCCAGTTAGTTTAGTGTAGTATAAAGTAACTGTTGACATTGTCTTTCATCTGTTTGACATAAAGTCGTACAGATTTACTGTTACGTTGTAATCTGTATGTAGTAGTTGTACACACACACACACACACACACAACATGGTGAAAGCAGGTCAGATTACTCTGTGTTCAGTAAAGATGGAGTACAGCCACTCCGGAAGCTTTAATCTAATCGGTGCATTCACGTGCTCCTCGGATGGTCCCATTTCCTAAATTGGGAAGTTGTTTTTCCCAACTTTGGTGTGTTCCAACAGTCTAGAAACAACATGGACGCTACAAAGAAGATGGTATGTATTTTGTGTCTTTATTAGGACAACCCCCCCCCCCCCCTTGAGATGTACCATCTCAGAGTTTCCCAGATGTGGCACCGCACCAGTGCATTCCCTAAAACCACTAGAATATTGCTTTACCTGACTTTTAACCAGGGTTGATGCTAATAACTAACTTTTCAAAAAAGACAA
>NC_045733.1:30811578-30821578 GCF_008692095.1 Etheostoma spectabile | reverse complement strand
ACATCCCAACCAAATACACATACACATACACACAACACACAACACACACACACACACAGTGTTTATGTCAGTGGCACGGTAGTCAAAGAAACACTCATCAACATCTTAATACAAGCATCACCACCATACAGTTGCAGGAGGGAATAGTTTGAGAGAGAGAGTGAGTGTGTGTGTGTGTGTGTGTGTGTGTGTGTACGCGCGCATGTAAAAATAATATCTCACATCCAAGCCTCCGTTCACAGAGCTGACCCCAGATGAGATGCTGCTGCCCCTCCTCCTGTTCTGGGAAGGAGGTTTATTTGAGTCCATTCAGCGCTGATCCTGCTCCTGTTGTGGGGTATTAAAACTATTTCAATCATTCGCAACACACACACAGCACACAGAGTGACCGCTCTGCCATCTGAGTCCCAGCATGCTGAAAATACAGATCACACAGATTTACACGGTACTGTGACTGAGGAGGTTTTTAGTTGTTACAGTGAACAGACATTTACATGAAACTCCTCCCTTGAATGATTGTTAGGAGGGATTCCAAAGACTGTGGTTTGACTGGTGGATGGATTATGAAATTTGATGCAGATATTCATTCCTTAGTGAATGCGCTGGTGTTTTCATGTAGCATAACCAACCAGTCAAAACTTACCTGACCAACAGTCATCATCATTTACTTCTGCCCAGCCCCTTTAGTTTAAACTTTGTGTTCTGCAAGAATGAAAGTGCACTTTACGTGGATTTAGCATCAAAATTGTAAGTATTTTTTTGAAACAATGGGTTCTTGATTTCAGATAGAGATAAAGAAAAGCAGGCGTCACATAGCTAGCTAGCTAGCTAATCAAGCTAATGTTAGCTCTGTGTTCAGTTTATTCTTTGTCCCAAAAGGGCAATGTGTATAACAAAATACAAGTTTGCTCAGAATTGTGTCTCTGGTTGCCTTTGTACTTTTTCCATCCAACTCGTTTTAAAATAATAATCTTGTAAAAGGGGTCCTGAACATACCTGAACTTGATTGTTACGTGCACATACACATAGTGCTTAAAGACTTAAGTTCAATTTAGCTTTTGCTTAAGGCTAAAGCTAAATGAAACAGCATTGTTCTGCAGTGTAGAGCTGGTTTTTGTGTTATAATGATAGGGAAAATATGCAAAATCACTGTTATTTATAACATTCCAAGAGAAAAGGGCTTTTCGGATATGTTGCCATCTCAAGTAACTTGGCTCGGGTTTCTGAAGTGTTTCACCAGTGAAGAGCTAACAGAGCGCTAACATACTCTAAACTCTCATTGCATCCAGAATTGGTTTCTAAAGTGGGGAGTGACTACCAGTGTTGCCAAGTCCGCTTATTATAAGCGACTTTGGTCTTGTTTTTTTGTAAAGTCGCTTACAAATATTGGTAGTCGCGGGTTGCGGTATTTTTGGGCTAGTGTAGTTGCTTATTTGGGCTTGTTCCCAGCTTGTTCTTGCCGGTTCGCTCGATCCCGCGCCTTTTCCACATAAACACTACAGACAGCAGCGTTATTTCCCGCCCACTTCCTGCTTCTAATTGGCTCTGACCCAGATGGAAACGAGTACTAGCCAATCAGAGGCCGAGCAGGGCAGTTGTTTTCTGGTTAGGAAAATGTGCGAGTAGCGACTAATGGTGAGTGGACTGTAGGAGAGTTTTTGGAGGAATAAATGCCCGGGATAAAGTGGGAGAAATACGGGAAGAAGTACAACAAAGACTGGGAGAAAGAGAAAGAAGGAAAAGAATGGATTCAACCCGTCGTGGGGAACAAGAACAACTCAAAATCACTGTGAAAAAGTGTCTATATTTCAAATCCCATCAGTTTTCTAATAATAAATAATGTTAAAGGTGGTTTAACTCCCTCCTGTGGTCATTGTCCTCCCCTCAGGGGGAGAAAATAAATAAACTCTAGCCTACCGTGGGGACAGTTTACCAATCTGTCCACATGGATTGTAAAACCGTGCACACAGTTTGATTTATTTTTCTCTTCCAGGATCTTAGGGGGGCTCCGTAGAAAAAGTCGCTTATTTTGGGCTTGTTTTCACAGGCCTGGTTGCGTATTTGTCTCTCGAGATCTGGCAACACTGGTGACTACTGTAGGTCCTTGAACCCAAACCGCACTCGTTTGCATGTGTGGGTGAAAGAAAACGTCCGTTTTACAAAAGTGTCTGCAACACAGATGGAATGAAATGTTTTTAAAACACTGACAAATAAAAACCAATCTAACATTTCTGTGGCTTAGAGAATAGATCATTTTGAAGTGGACAGCACGGTGACGTCACTGCAGTTGTGCACACGTTGTGGAGGCAAAAAAACAGCGGAAACAATAGTGAATTTAATGTCTATCGCGGTTGGCTGGCTAGTTAGCTAGCTAGTTTACCAACTCCACAATGCTTTAGGGACACCCTGGTTAGAGAAAATGAGACAGCCGACTGGTGGCCAGCGGCAGCGCTGGCTCCAGAGACGGCTGGCTAGCTAGCTGGCCCCAGCTTACCCATCTCCGGAAGAGCTGGCCTTCACACTCCTCCCGTAGAAGAAGTCTGACAGGAGTTGGAAAACTGCAGGTAGAGTTGGGCGATATGTTAAAATGTTCCAAGCAACCTGCAACAGCGGCTGCCGATATATTTGCCCAGGTGCGTGCCAGCATTTATGCCTCACAATGGAATTTTAAATAGATTGTTCTTGTGTTCTCTCTCACAGACATACAAGTGATGCCAGAAGAGCTCGATAGTGACTCCACTGTGTGTTTGAGTCTCAAACGGCAAAAGAAGAGTCAGGCGGCTCTGCTAATCTGCAATGAATAAATATTTAGTCCATTAAAAAAAGGGCTGCTCCCTGAATTTCATTCCATGCCAGCACTTTTTGAGTTTCTGGTAGCAGCTTTCAGTTTTTCTCTGAAGGGGTCTGGGTGGCATTAGCTGTAAATAGCACAGAGAGAGCAGGACTCAGTCACATAAACATCAGCAAAACGTGGTAAAAACACAGAGTCAGGGCAGTGAAAGTCAAGGACGCTCCTCATTGCAAACAGTAAAAGAACACGAGACACGTTTACTGCGACCAAATGAAAAAAAGGAAAAGAAAGCAAAAACACACAGGATGGACAGCAGGAAGTGATGTGGTTTAGTGATTTAGTTAAAGGCATAATCTGAAAACTTTCACTCCTGTGGTAGAGCAACCACTATGATTCAAGAGACGACGAAAGAATAAAAAGAAGTAGAATACAAAGGCACAGTCAAAATCACATGTGCGTCGGTATACAATTTATATGCACATAAATAGCATGCCACTTTTAAATGATGCACATCATTTAAAGCTCTGTTCTAATTTCCAACTTGTCAGTTTTAAACACAGAACAACTTCCAGGGCGTGGAGACGTAACTGCACCGTTGACAAGCCTCTCAGTCCCAGCAGCCCCTTGTTCAAGCACCCATCTGCGGACCCGTTCCTCCAGCTCTGGCCATCTTCCTTTCAGCCCGTGATTAGCTTCCTTCGTTTTCTTCATTGCAGTAAGAGTAACCTTTCGCCAGTCCCTCACAAGTTTCTGACTCACTTCAAACTTTCTTTCTGCTACTCAATTACCGTTTTCGGCTGCATATTTTCAACATGCAGTTTACAATCTGCAGACTTTACTACATGGACTTTGCAATTTGAAGACAAGGGGGGGGGGGGATTTTGTTTGTGTTCAGTCTTTCTCAGCTGTCATTAGGAGCAGCATGTAGTTGTCACAAACCTAGAGTGCCCTCTCGTGGCTGTAGACGGTAATGTTTTCAGTATAAATTAACATTTAAAAACTAAAAAATGTTATACATAAGTCGCACCTGACTATAAGTGGAAGGACCAGCCAAACTATGAAAAAAAAGTGTGACTTATAGTCCGGAAAAATTGGTAAACCTGCAGAGATCTGAGGAGCAGTTAAACATAGTCGTCATAAATCCCCCGGAGCTTAGAACGCCAACACAAAGAACGAGAAAGGAAACGGACATTGGCGAAAAGACATGCATCCGGGGGAATTTCCTGCGGCAATCCCGGAAGTGGAACATTGTGGATATAGACTAGGCTGGTGACCGGTTGGAGAATTTTAACATTGCCCAACCCTAGCAGGTGGTGTAGTGAGGTTATCACAGCCTATTATCAAAAGCAGATGCCTGTTGCTGAAAATGTGGTTGATTTGATCGATGAGAATGAACAAAAACAATAAAAACTTGCACGCCATAAAGCTAAAACAACAAACTTAAAGAGGCGGAAACGCTCCATATATCTGAGGAAAACTGCGGAGTCAAGTGATGATTAATTGTGGGCTCGTCCACCACATGGGACCTCTTACACATTACACATATTCATTTGATCCATTGCTTACATAATACGATTGATGCAGCTGTAAACGGAAAACAGCATTTTGTAGTTTATGATGTGAATATCACTGAAATACGGACCAGTTTTACAGCTCTGTTAAAAAAGTCACTGATGCAAACAAACCTTTTACAGAATCTGAGAACATTAATAATTTAGATAAATGATTATCACACACACACACACAGAGGAATTTGAGGCTGGCATGCTCTGTGGACCAACTCCAGCTCCCTGACTGATGACTGTGATTATCTGTTCCGCTCCCTCACTCTGTGTGTGTTGTTGTTTTGGCCGATTTCCAGGAGCCTACACGATCCATCTGCCAGACTATACTGTCCTCACACACTCCTATGTGTATATAGTGTGCGTGTGTGTCTACGCAGAAAGTGCAAAACATAAATTAACATAAATCCTATGTTAACAAACAACCACCATTTTTGAAATTTACGGAAGTGGATTCAGGCCGCAGGTGAAAAATGTATTTTGAATATAAAACTCTGACTTGAATTGACTTTAAACTCAGAACTCAAATAGGTTTTTCACATGTCCAATGTGTTAAAAAAAAAAAGTTAAGTGATGAACTGAAGTCTGAGGAAAACAAATCAAAATGATGGTACCTTTAGTCTTTCTCTCTGGTTCTCTCCACGAAGGAGTATGGTTGTGAATTGGTCCCCCATCAATTAATCCCACAGTGGATCGTCTCTGCAGGCGGGTTGGGGGAGTAGAAACCATCATCCAATCGTTACCATCTGACTCCAATATGGATCTTGGTAAACAAGAGTATCACTGCCATTAGTTTCACCTGGAAGGACTTTTTCTGGTGGCCTCTGATGAGCTGGATGCAGCTAGAATACCAACTAAATGCCCACTTGTCTACTTCATAGAAAAACACACAGGGTCAGTGATGTTTCACTGAAGAGAAAGACAAAATATGAAGGAAAATGTTTCCCTTTTTACATTTTCAAGAAAAACATTGAAAAATTGATTATGTGGTTCTGTGAGCGTTGGCAAAGCATTAACGACAAATCACAGCAGACGTGAGGGAAAATATTATTTCACGTGGTGAATTAAATTAAACTGAAAAAACACCTTCTGGCCTCTTCCTGAAATGATGGTCTGCTTGTTTAAAAAATAAGCTGATGCCCGTCTGATCAATGGAACCAAATAGATGGTAAGAATTACCTAAAGAAAAAGCAGACTTTTAAAATAATGTCAGCATACAGAGATATCACTGAACAATATATTCCTATATATAATTTATTTTTACGCCACACTGCTGCCATCTACTGGCCAGAAAAACAACCACATCCTATAATATTTTGTAACAACAGAGCCACACAAGGCATCACACAGTATAGAGTTTTATTGTTTATATTAAATCAGGAAGATAAGCACTATAACATGGGTTACAAACCAAGACCATTTTATATCTTGGGGCGGAAACAAACTCATATGACATTACAAAAAGTAGTAACACTAGTGGACAAAACATTCTTTTAAATAACAGAACTGTACATTTATATGCAACTAAAAAAGTAAGTCACCCCAAAAAAAAAGGAAACAGAAGACACAGGAAGTGACAATGGGCAGTTAGTATCAAACAGAGCTAAAGCTAAAGGGAGAGGATTACTGATACAGTTTACTGCTGGAATATGAAAAGTCAAAAAACAACAAAGTAAGGCAGCAGAAGGCAGGCATTCAGACAGCAGGAAAGCAGCAGGGCTAGAGGAAGGAATAGACAAAAAGAAAACCTTATAAAACCAACTCATCCATCCATCTTATGGAGCTAACAAGAGAGCAGGTAAAAATGTATAATAGCTGAAATTGAATATAAACTCTTAGAAATCAACGTCACGATAACCCCAACTCCCCTCGTCATTTTGTATTTGACAAATAATCACACACTGAATCTCTTTCATACACTGGGAAACAACCCACAGTCCACACAGCGCCAGTACGACACCTTCGGCCTGACAAGAAACAAACAAAAATACACCCAAACAGTGCCGTGCACCATTTTGCCTGCAGTCTAAAAACGTTGCATGAGTTACTTTAAATCACTCACTATAAATGCTCTTGTTGTCCGACTGCTGATCAGGTCAGATGCGAATCCCGCGGGAGCAGACGCCCGTCTGACTGACTGAGAGTCAACATACACTGTGGACACGGGACACATGTAATATTGGGATTTCTAGCTAATTTGATTCCCCACATTGTGCACATAAAATGAACCTGCACGCCACGTTACACTGCATAATGTAGAAGTTGCACCTGTTCAACAGGTCTCACTGAAATGAAAAAAAAAAGTTGCATAGCGAAAGAAGCAAAATCTGCTCCAAATCCTTTTCAGAAACAATGATTAATTAAAAAATTGTCTTTGCCTTGATTGAAACACTAGGGGGCACTCAATGCCCTAAATGGCAGTTATTACATAATCAACTGCAAATATGAGCTCTTTACAAAACCATATTACTGTAGGATCATATAATCAAAGAGAAGAATAAATTTCAATTTTCTCACATCGTATCAAAAGTAAACGCCGGTTGCTGGTGTTTCGAAATTTGTGTAACTACTATTTAGTCACATAAAGTCGCACTTTTCTTAGTAATGGCTTCACTCGTCTTCTTTGGGTTATCAGGTAAATAAAAGATAACAAAAAAACATACTTACTGGTGTAAAAACTATCAAGTCTACACACTGAGAACCAATTAGTGCAAAAGAGGATAAGTGCAATGTTACATGATGTCCGATGTCCACATGATTACAGTCTGCTCTATGAATAAGTCACTTTGACTGTTCAGACACAGGGGGGGGGGGTCACTGTACTGCTGTGACACGAGGACAGAAAGCCAGATGCAAACAGATATTTAGGGCATAATTGATCCACAGTTCGCATGCCCTTATTCACACCAAGGTTTAAAGTACAGTTAAAGCGCCAATACAAGTCAGTACAAAATGTAAAATAAAACGTGCAATTACTGTACATAGAAGTATTTTTTTAAAAAGAAGAAAAATGTCGAAGTTCCTTCTTTAAATGGATCTTGATGTTGTCCCACTGCTGACTAAGTTCTACCAGAAGAAATCATCTGTGACCGAGGAGACAGGGAATATCCAACCAAATTGCAAAGAAAAATATAGCTTTCATTTATTACATCTTAGAATTGTATCTCTTAAATAGAGTTCAAAAATCTATACTCTTCAGTAATATTTACTTAATAAAATCTCATGGTTGTAAACACTTTGCCCTTTTTGTTTTGAGTTTGAAAATACAATTTAATCAGACTGGAATTGAGGCTTATGTGTTATATATATATATATATATATATATATATATATATATATATATATATATATATATATATATATAACATACATGTATAAGATCTATGGCAAACATCTAAAAAATAATCTGATATCACATGTAAAGAAATAAATTTGAAACAAAAGCTCTAATCTCTCTAGACTTCATTTCTACCTTGATTGTTCAAGAGCCTGAAGTAGCCACAGCATGGCTGTTTTTTTTGTTTTTTACTTCACCTGATAACAACTGGGCCGCCAGATGTTTTACCACCGACACATGTCAACGCTCCAGCTGTGAACAGTGACTGCACAACAGCTCTGGGCTCCCTTTGCCTCGTTTACTGGGGCTGTAAGAAAAGTAAATGTGTGTGTCTGTGTGTTGTGTGTGTGTGTGTGTGTGTGTTTGTGTGTTGGCATTCCTGCTGCTCTTCAGCTTTGCAATAGGGTTGCTATGGTGTGTAACCATGGCGACGAGGTTGCCATAGCTTCAGGGGGGCTGTGAGCTGGTGAGAAGAGAAAGAAGTGGGATCGCCTCACATGTTCGTCCGAGTCTTTTGGGGTTTGGGGGAGGGAGGAAGAGGTGCGGACTCTCAGAGCTGGACCGGTTTCTGTCCCAGAGCTGATTTTAAACCCAAAACTGCATTTGGCAACCAATGTCTGCGAGATACAAGCTCGAGTGTGAAGGGAACCTGAAGCAGGTGTGAACAGCGTTCGTTCACAAATCTCCACCTTAAAAAGTGTGCGTGCATGACTGTGTACGTGGTGTCTTTCACATTTAATGAATCTTAGTGGCAGTGGATGTATGCATGCACAGTGGCCCTATAGAGATTGTCTGCATGCATATTCAGACGTATACACACTGTACACTGCAAATCCATGTTTGTGTTATCTTTCTTGGAACCTGTGACGCTCTTTATGTTCAGAGTCTGTCACTGCGGAAAGTATCCTCCACTGATGGGTCCGGCAGCACCATGTCGGGATCACTGAGCATGCTCAGACCGTCCAGGCTGAGGGGCTCGATGCGCAGCTCGTCCTCCAACGGGAAGCCTCCCTCCGAGTCAAAACATTCAGGCACCGTAGAGAGTGCACTGCTGATGTCCTTTGACAGACTGGAGTCATCTGAGAGAGGGAAACAGATGGTGGTGGGTGAATGTTTCCTCTGTCCAAGAAAACATTTCCTCCTGCTCTAGCTAACAGTCTCACTGCCCTCAGCATTAGTCATGACAACTCTTTACAAAAACAAAAACAAATAAAACACATCTGACACTCTCCTCCCTTTAAGACAGTTGCATTTAAACTGGAGCATCCCTGTCTGTCTGTCCAAGGTTAGACCCAAATATCAGCAGCTAAAACCAGGCTGGAGCCCAAGGCAGAACAGACTCAAGTCCCCATGAAGGTATGTCCATGTTCCCCGTGACAAATATATCAACCTACTACACTTGATTCCCAACAAAAACAAACTCTGCTCTGCAAACGCTGCTCTTACATTTCAGCCTCAGGGAAACATCACTAATATTTGCATTCAGTGAAACAGCACCGTGGGAACACTGAAATTTCAAAGAATAATTGTCTGGAGACACTTAAGACTGATTGCGGTTTTGCGCCGTAAAAGCATTAAGCGATAACATTGTATACGTAGAATCACATTGCAAATCTGTTTCTGAGGCCAATGGTGGTCGAAGGGCATTTTCCTATAGCCAATCTTATTATCTTACAGGCCATATCTCTTCGTCTCTCATTACATTCATGAACTAAATATTACAAATGTCTTAGCTCTAAGTGTTGTTTTACAACTCTTTACTTTGCTGAATGAGTGTACTGAATACATGTGTGTCTGATATTTTGCTGCTGTCGCACTGAAATTTCCCAATGTGGGATCAATAAAGTCAATCTAATTTAATCTAATCCAGTGGTTCAGGCCGAGCACTCATCAACTCGGTTTCAGCTGCAGCTGTTTTCATAAACAAGAAATGATACGCCGATTGTACTTACCATGACCTGCCCAACACTAACACTAAACGGCAAACAAAACTTTTAAGGTAATACTGTGTGTCAGGACTGTGTGTCTGTGAGTGTGTATTCAACCCCCTATTTCTAGTTGCTATATAAATAAATGTATACAGCTTTCAAAAATGGGGGGGGCAGTAGCTCAGTCCGTAGGGAGTTGAGTTGGGAATTGGAGGGTCGTCGGTTCAAGTCCCCGTATGTACAGAGTGTGGATGGGTAGCTGGAGAGATGGCACATCACCTCAATGCACCATACCCCCCCCGACCGCTCAGAGTAGCCAACTGACTCTAACATCTCTCCATTTTGTGCATGTATGTGTGTGTATTTCAGACCTGTGTGTAGT
>NC_045733.1:30808240-30811568 GCF_008692095.1 Etheostoma spectabile | reverse complement strand
AACAAACAGAGTGTAAATTGTAATTTCCGCACTGGGGCTCAATAAACAGTATTTAATAAAAAAAAGAAAAAAAAAGCACACACATGAGTCTTGCAGAAGCAGAATAAGAATTAATAAAACTCCAGTGGCACAGGATGAAGGCCACAAGCCAGAATGCGTTTGTCTAACAATAACTGTTCTGTGTACAACAAGTGTTGCTGGAGTTTTACATGTTCAAACAATTAATTATTGCCATTGGGAAATGTTTTTGTTTTTTACAACATACTACACAGCCCAACAGTGATCGACCCCTTTTTGAACAGCTCTAGTTTGGAAGGGATTTTCCCCATTCAATGATTTCATTGATGTTTCAGAAAATACTTATGTAAAAGAGTTTTAAGTCTGGAACCAAGCCAACCAGCTACGAGAAAAATCCTGACCAAAAGTCATTTGATATGCCGCAAAAAAAACTTTCCAATAAACATTTCCATGGTAACAGCAAGCTCCATCAATCAGAGTCGATGCTGAGATCCACTAAGGATTGTGGGCAGTGTGCTTGTTTATGACATTGTGAATAAAACATGTTTTTCTTGAAACTAGGTCGATTTCATACAGACCTATGGCTTCTACAGGGGCATACACCCTTATTTCACAATCTAGTTTCTCGTGGTAAGTCTGTCTTGAATGGTTCAGGAATATGGCTAACAATCAAAATCTTTATAAAGAAAATGACCAGGAATTTTACTTCCGGAACCTATCACTGTTAAGCTCTTTCCCAGAATTCACTTATGGGTGACATTAAAACAAGCCACCCACCTGTTAAGACTTACCGGTGAGTATGATGTTGGGCAGTCCTCCGCTGCAGTTGGTGTACAGCATGTTGGACCTCATGTGCATTGGGTCCTGCAGGCTGCCATGGCTGCCACCAAGCCCCGAGAGGGCAGCCTGGGAGTAGTAGAGCAAGGACGCAGAGGAGGAAGGGTCAAAGCAAGAACCCCCTGCTGAGGAGCTCATCGCGTTTTCCAACAGCGTGAACTGGTCCAACTATACGGCAGATGGCGGAGAGAAAATGGCAAACAAAACAAAATACAATAAATCCGTGAGCCGAGTTGTCGAGTTCACATTGGCATGCTGATTCTCTGTGATAGTCTTCAAGTGTTTTTGCATAACATCCACAGTGCACAGAAAACCTTCTTAACACTAAAACTGACATTGACAGAGTCTGTTCAGCTCTGTAGTCTGACATAAACTTATTTACTAGTTATTGCCTGGGCCAAGATGTATGACAATCCAGTCACAAGATGTAGATACATCCTGCTGAAAAACTAACAGAACAAACAGTGGTGATAAACTGATGCCACAGACATTTCCCCTGTAAAAAAAAAGAGGCAAAAAACAACTTTTGGCTAAAGACATTTACAAGAACAACTTGCTTGCACACTTGCGTGCCTGTGTGTGTGTGTGTGTGTGTGTGTGTGTGTGTGTGTGTGTGTGTGTGTGTGTGTGTGTGTGTCTCAACCTGTACCGTATAGGGGTGGGTCTTTGTCTGGCGATTGGAAAACTGTTGCTCCATGAAAGGGTCGTTGAAAAGTGCAGCCATGTTGTTGTGCTGTCAATGAAAAAACGAAAACAAAAAAAAATCACTTTGTTGTCCAATATTGGAAGAGAACAAACTGTCTGAGTCAAACTAAGTCATGGCCGTAAATAAATAACTTTATATAAGTGGTTAACTAAGATGGAGTAGGACCAGGCTTTTATTATTAGATAGGTAATAATATAAATTTAACAATAAGAATCAATGAATAGTTTAAATCATGCTTTATTGTTTCCAGTTTCTCCAATGTGAGGGTTGGCTGGTTTTCTGTTTTATATAATTGTCAACAGTATTTAATATATTTAGGTTCCAAACACTTTATGTGTGACTGGGGAGGCAAAGACAATTAGTTTCAAAAGAACTGGAAGCAGCAAAAAAAAAAAAAAAAAAAAAAAAAAAAAACGCTAGAAAAACTATTTTAACACGGTGGTTTTGTTCATGACACCCCGTCTGTCTCTAGCAATGATGGCGCAGTGAATAGTGACGATTTTCTCCGACCAATCAGCAGTCTGCAGGTTTTCACATCACCTTTTGGTATCGCCTCAGCTCGCTTGGTACCTCAACTGAGGTAGTACTAAAAAATGAACCTGTTAGAAGGTACCAAGGACTTTTTTTTCCGGAATAGAAAACCAAAAAAGGCGAGTCGAGGCGGGTTGAGTAGACACCATGCAGTGGAAAAACGCCATTTGTAACTCAAAATAGAACTTTCTTGTAGATTCAAGCAGGCATTTGTTGCTTTCTAGGGCATTTCCCATCTTTTGCACACCAATCTCTAATGTACTTCAATCTCCATTGAAGTACATTATGGTAAGGCACTTGGTTTTGAGCTCAGTAAGAGACTCTCTTGTCAGTGAGCAGTGGCTTGTACTTGTTTAAACTCCTCTCACAGTCAACAGAACTGACAGGGAAGTATATGTAGGATATGGCAATGTTTGCCATGCCTGGGAATCTTTGGCTTGTACCTTTCCAGAAGTCAGCAAGGTCCAAGCTGAGAGGCCTTCATTTCTGACACAGTGTTGATATGCGGCCCACTGCTCACTGAGCTCTGGAGATAAGGTCCTCAATTCCCACAATGTGCCATAGGCTGCAATCTGCCTTTCCATAGCAGGAGCCAGGAGCCTGTCCGGGATCAAACACTCTGATCATCGTGTATATTTGTTTGGCAGGATAGACATCCCAGTGCTTTGAGAATATTTCAAATGCAATGGCAAATCCATTGTGAAGGTGATCCAACACATCACTTTTCTTTCGCATTCTCATTTGGTTGAGCAGCTCATCAGTTTTAACCCCAAAGCCATGGGTTTTGGCTGTTCCATTAACTAAAAATTAACCAAGATCTTCCATGCTGTTGTATGCAGAGACTGCTGCAGGACTGTGGGTGCCTTCCAGCATTGTCAGCGCTGTAACCAGTTTCCCACACCCTTCAGACATGAAGGTCAGCTTTAAGTGAAGGGCCTCTTGTTTTTCATCCGTTTCAACCAGCACAACGATATTTCTAACTGCCTGAGCAGAAGACTTCTCAGCTAAGAAGAACTCCTTGTACAGATGGACATGTTCAGTATGGTATTAAACTGCTTCAAAACCAGCTATTCCACCTTGTGCTTACTGGGTCAGGGGGTACCTTGGGTCGCACATCCTCCTTCATTGTCAAGAAGTGCAACCATCTTCTTTTCCTTGTAGACTTTTTGAAGAAGGCAACCTTAATCCACATCACAAGAGCTGTAGCCTCACTAAAGTGTTTGTAGTGTTTGCCAG
>NC_045733.1:30795740-30805740 GCF_008692095.1 Etheostoma spectabile | reverse complement strand
ATTTTCATATTGTTAATCCAGTGCACTAGAAAGTAAACAATCCCTCTTGTTATTAGAGGAACGTGAGGGGTGTGTACCTGTGTGATGGGGGACAGTGACGGGGACATGGTGGGAGACAGCTGCTTGGCCAGACCCCTGCGCTGCTCAGTGCCAGGAGACAAGGTAAGGGGGCTAATGGGAGCAGGCCGTCGCCGGGGGGAGTTGCTGGACAGGCGCAGGGATGAGTTGATGGAGGGATTGCTGAGCGACGACTGCAGCTGGCAATTGTTGAGAGACCCTTGAATTGAGGGATTGCTCAGAGAGGAGGAGAGCCCTGCAAGATAACAAGACATGGGCACATCGATCAGACAGATTGAAAAAGTATGAGTAAATTAGAATGACTCTAAAACGGCAGCTGTAAATCCAGAATCCTTAGAAACCAAGGAAAACATGTGGAAGTTATGATGTGGTATGTACTCAATTTTCCAGCATGCTCTCCAGTCCCTGAACTGAAACACTACACTTTATTGTGTGACTGGGGAGGCAGAGAAAGATGGAGGGCTGAGAGAAGACAATTAGAAGACAGAGGGAATCTGAGGGAAAAGAAAAAGGGCTGATTGTAACGAGCCAAAACAGGGTCAGAAAGTTCCCCTTTCAGTTTGGTGCTTGGCCAAACTGAACTGTGTTCAACATGGGAGCCCAACCACACACACACACACACACACGCAAAAACTACAGAAAGGAAAGACTGAGAAGAGGGAGCAGCGGTGGGTGTGATCAGATCAGGCAGCAGAGTTCATAGTGAGGAAGTTGGAGACAGAGAGATCATTCAATGAGCTATCCATAATGTATGGTTCAGTTGGCAGAGGAAGAAACCTGGAACTTGCTCAAAGCGCAGCAGCAGTGGCTCCCAACTTTGAGTCTAAAGCTTGAACAGACCTTCCGATTATTAAACGCACAGACCTTCCGATTATTAAACTCACAGATACTAGAATCCCTACAGATGATGGTTCACTTCCACACACAGATTTTTTAGTCTCAATTTTCAGAAGGGGCACATGTTCAACAACCAAGTAAATTCAGACAACACACTGAACGACAGCTTGACTATGATTAGAATTGTGTTGCTAGGCAACACCCCAAATCCTGCAAGAAGACAAATTCTTGTAAGTGACAGTACCAAAGCAGGGGCAGACATTCATAAAAAAGTGTCTTATTAATTACCAGTATGCCACAAAAAGGCCAAGAAACATGCAGGCATGCACACACGCAGGCACACGCACACACACACCCACCTTGTGAATTGCCGATGCCTAGGTGCATCAAGGCGGCCGGCAGGTTCCCGGTGCTACTGCCCCCACTGAGATTAGGATACCCTCCATTGTCCTCAGGGTCCAGCGGTGTGGAGAGTGGGGAGGTGAAGTGCAAGTTGCTGAGGTCAGGCAGGGAGCCGCCGCTATTTAACAAGCCTTGGTAGTGGGACAGGCCGGCGTTCTGCTCCGGTGAGGGGAATATACTGCAGAGAAGATACACAGAAAACTTGTTGGGAGTCATCGGGAACAACACTGACAACCAGAGACCATTTCAATTTATGTAAAAAATTAAAAGAGGACCCTACAATTAAATGTAGGGTCCTTTAATGTGCTGCCACTGCCATTCCTAATTGACAAGACGTTTCTTTGACTCCCATCCACTTCTCTTTTAGCCTCTTCTTTTTTCCACCCACTCTCCATTTCCTCCACTACTTCACTAATTTCCATTTCTGTCCATACGCTGCATTAACAGCATATGAGCAGCAACAGTGACTCATTGTTGTCGGTCCCCACACAAACTGGCTCGACACAAAACAATGAACAAATGCTTGCCTCCACAAACATACAAACAGTGTGTCTTTCTCTCTGTCAGAAAAAAAGAGAGAGACATGAAAAAGAGACATGAAATAAAGAGGTCCAAGCAGCTTGGTGCTGGCTGCACAGGAATACAGGAAGCCTGGATTGCTTTCTGTAAGAGAATATTATCTCTAAATTATGCATGACCTCTTCACATGTCTATTCAAGCCTGTATCTCTGTGGTTAAAGAATGTTTTACCCAGGATTAATTTTGTGAGCTCTATGCCACCTCTCTCCCCTCCTTCTGGTTATTGGCGTAAATTCCAATCAGCAGTATCTAAATTTATTTGGAAAGGTAAGCGGCCGCGACTCAAGATATCTACTCAACAGAGGAGGAGAGAGGATGGTGGACTCTCAGTTCCCAACTTTAAACATTATTTTTGGTCCTTTGTGTTAAGGCTCCTCCTCACCTGGTTCAACCCAGATATGTCTGTTTGCTGCCGTACCTTAGAAAGTGCTATGACTGAGCCTTGGTCACTCCACAACGTTCTTTTTGCCATGGTTTCTAACGAACAGTGCTAGCTACGCTTTGGCCCCATTATCTCTCATCTTATCAAAACTTGGAGATTGGCTGAAACATACTGCCATATAGCTTGTAACTGGCACACATTTTCTCCATCATTCAACAATACAGCACTCCTGATTGGTGGGAGGCTTAAAACAGCAGCACAATGGGAAAAGAAGAGGGTTCATTGTCTAAAAGACATTTTTGGCAAGGTTGGCTTGTTACCTACTGAAAGCACAAGGTACATATCTTCACATAATCTGGGAGTGCTCTCCTGTTGCTCAGTTCTGGAACAACATTGCATCCCAAATATCCCTGCCCTGATTAATTATACTGGACCTGTTACTGTCAATGTTTTGATTCTGAATGATCGTTCAGCCATCCAGCTCCCTAAAACTCAAAAACGTGCTGCATTTTCTGGACTTACAGCGGCCAAGAGAATGAGTGCAACCTATGGGAAAATACTTCATGACTTTGTCCATTTGTACATAGACCCTTTCCTTTTTGTATGTCATATATATATGTAGCTCTCTACGGCTCGCATAAATGGAGCCACAGGAAAGACTTTAGACACTTAGCTCAGTTTTGCTGAATCTTTGAAATCCATGCTGTAGACCTGTGCTACAGCCTTCTTGCTGCTATAGGTGTGTGTGTCCCTCTTGTCTTATGCCAGTCTACCTGTCATTGCCTCTTGTTTGTTTGTTTGTTTGTTTGTATGCGTCTGTTTCTGTGTGTCTTGTTTGTGAGCTGCAGACATCGTTCTTGCTGTTGTGTTTTCGCTGCGCCTCCCTCCTTCCCGTACTTCCTCTCTTTGTTTTGGTGTGGAAACATTTGGTCGCAGGGAAGGATTCTGCAGGAGTTGCACTGTGCCTTCTTCGGTATGTGTAGTGGACTTTCTATACATTGTCATCTGGACCCATGTTTTGCACTTTTGCTTAAATCAAAAAAAAAATTATGCATGACCATCTACTGGCAACATAGTACAGGAAAAGCTGATGAGTTGACAAGAGAAAAAAAAAAATAGAGATGTCAGTTTCCTTCTAAATCATAAAAGGGGGTGTTAGAGGTCTAAAGAGGACACACAGACATCCTGTTTGTCGAGGTGGGAATGTGAGGCATTTTATTTCTTGGGATTCCATTGTTTCTGTTGACCAGCTAAAGCAGCGACTGCCTCTGTGGCCTGCCTTTGTATATCATCACACTAATCGTCTGGGTGCAATAGAATAAAAAGAAAAGGTTTATTTACAAATAAGCAAAAAAACAAAAAACACATTGAATTCTGCCCTCAGACTTACTTGATTCCAGGCACTTCACATGATTTAGGCCTTGATGCCAGAGACTGGACCTGAGACAGAAACACAAAAATTACAATTAGATAACACTCCCACACTACATATTTAATCGACAGAACATTAGTTCCAGGTTGATTGCATAATGTAGATTGCTATTCAGCCT
This sequence comes from Etheostoma spectabile, assembly GCF_008692095.1. NCBI lineage: Eukaryota > Metazoa > Chordata > Actinopteri > Perciformes > Percidae > Etheostoma > Etheostoma spectabile. Next base: position 30,801,912 of record NC_045733.1, on the reverse strand, counting down.
TTCAGCACAGAAACGTTTATGGCATTAAGACTGAATGGGCAAAATAGGAAAAAGATAAAACTCCTCCAGCAAAAAGAAGACAACATGATGGCTGCATTGGGACCTTAGGGATGCTGTGGTCTAACTGTTTCTCTTATGTACCATTTCCTAAAATCTGCAGATACCACTTCCAAAATCACATATTACTGCTCTCTTTTCCCAAAATTCAAAATGTGTATACCTCACTATGCAGATCAAACACTGAATTGTTGTGACAGTTACAAAGAAACTGGGGGTTGGGCGATAGTTACTATTTTCTTATCGTCCAATCGTGGTTACTCGCGATCTGATCGCCAGGGGGCGGCAACGTGGCTCAGCGTCTGACGGAGCTTCGAAATAATCAAATCTTTAAGCTTTCTGCAAGCAAACAGTTAAAGTTACATAAACAAACATTTATAAAAAAAAAGTGTGAAGAATAAATATTTTTTGATAAATCTTTAAACATTAAAAAAATGATTTCGAAGCAGGGTCTCCTCTATTCAACGGCTCCTTTTTAAAAGTCTGTGTGTCTTTGTTTGGTGCACACAGCATCATGTTCTGTTCAACATGATTATATTCTCTTCAATAATACAATAAAAATTTACATTAAAGAGCAACATTCCACATTAGCAAAAATATGCCTCCTTTGTTCGGAAGTTTCTCGTCTAGTTTTTTTCCATGATGCTTTAAATGTCGTCGTCATTGACATTCCTAATCCCAGATATTAGTCTCTGACCCAGCCTGCCTGATATTTGTGCTGTATTTATATAGCGCTTTTCCAGTCTTAACAACTGCTCAAAGCGCTTTTACATCTACAGGGAACATTCACCATTCACACACATTCATACACTGTGGCCGGGGCTGCCGTACAAGGTGCCACCTGCTCATCAGATAAACATTCACACACATACACACTCCGATGCGCAGCACCGGGGCAACTCGGGGTTCAGTGTCTTGCCCAAGGACACTTCGACAATGACTGCAGGGGCGGGGATTGAACCACCAACCTTCCGATTGGCAGGCAACCGCTCTACCACTGAGCCACAGCCGCCCCTGCGGTCATGCAGAAAAAACAGGTTCAGATTGGAGTCTAACCGGTCAGTCAGCAGGAATATCAAGTGTCACAATCACCTAATGTGACATAGTGGCCTTTCTTAAAAGACATCCATGTTTTGTGCAGTCGGTCATTTTCATTGTAAGCACGGCAACAATGCACCACGATGCGAGAGCAATGAATGCCAAAACATGCAGACGATCATCTGTCAAACAGCACAGACATAATCATTTAGACATTAATGTAAGAAGTACTAAGTGAACAACTGCCTCACCTTCTTGGCCTCCCAAAGCTGCTTGGGAAGGGGCTTATTGACACCTATTAGATTCTCCTCGTTAGTCAGGGTGGGGAAGGAGAAAACTGCAGAGAAGAACGTACTTAAATTAAACGTGTGTTCTACACGACAAACTAATGGATATTATCCCTCGCTCACTGAAGGAATGTGCAACTCACCATTTCCGGAGCCATCCAGCTCTGACTCATTTACACTCGCTGCATTCCAGCCTTGAGGAGAAAGAAACAAACAAGAAAAATGAAGGACGGTGAAGCAATTTCAATGGAGAAATAAAGAAAAGACATAAAACCAAAAAGCAGAGGAACATTAGAGGATATTCAATAAGAACGAGCTGTTTAAATTATTCCGGCATGTCGGAAACAATAATCAGTCGCTCTGACAGGAACAGGCCCTTTGGAATACACACAGCAATTACTGTATAGTTTCATAAACACAACAGCTGGGCATCTGGCATCATGTTATCAGTCACAGAGATGAGGACAGGGAGGAGGTTAAGCTGGGTGGGGTGGGGGGTGGGGGGGGTTCATAGACTGATGAGCAATGAAGAAAGGGCCATTGTTTTTCTCATGCCACAAAAAGCCTCTTTCTTCTGTTTTTTATTGTAGATCCGATGCCAGAGACACATGCCTTTGTCTTTCCTTCCTTTTAACTTTTGTCTATTCCGTGTGTATCTTTAGTGTTCAGCAAAAACACTTTAGTGCACTCTGTTACTTATTAGGAAAATATTTTTTCTTTTCTCTTGACGTCTCTTTCAAGTCTCCTCATAGCTCAGACTTCCATTAGCTTTTTGAACATTTGCCCACCAAGTCCTTGTCCTTTCATGCTCTCAGTCTCTCTGAGGCTTGTTCATTTTGGAGAGGCAGCTTTCCGGCTGTTGAGCAGATAGGACAATGAGGTACAACAGTCTGGCATCTAGGACTGTACAGAATGTCACATTCAACGCTTTACACAAGGTTTTCAAATAAAGATTTGAATGTCTGTTGTCATGTTTTAGGACGTCATCACCCCGAAAATAAAAGAAATTCTCAAACAAAATCCTCGTTTTGGTTATATGAATGTAATTTATGGTGGAGTTTGGTCACTGCTAAAGTGCCCCATTAATGCAGGTGCGTGCCAAACTGTTGGTTGTTTTTTTTACCCCAGAGGAAATGTATTTGAAAGGATAAACAGCAACAAATATGGATTGAAGCAGAAAATTTTTTAGATAAGACAAGTCGTGAATTTTGGAAACGACATAATGAATGAAGCTTCAAACTATTTGATAAAGCCCTACTGGCAGCATTACATTTCCCCTTCAAAAGGAGCCTACTCACTATTGCTTCGCAAAGGTGCAAGTGGAACGGAAACAGGACAACTGGGATGGAAAACGGCTGGTTTGTGTCCCTGGCTGGATCACTTACACTGTGCACTGCACTCAATATGGGTCGAGAAATATAAAAAAATAAAACACTGTCACTGTCTATTGCTAGAGGATTGCAGTAATCAGAGGCCGTTCAGCTGCATGGGTTAACATAACATTACATGACTGATGCTGCTCCTTTTCCACTGACAACAATTGGCAGAAAGGAGATCGCACCAAAAAGACTGTAGCTGAACTCCTCTGCTCTAAGTGTTTCCATCCCGGCAGTGTGACTCATAGCTGTAATTTCTATTTGGATGCTTCTTTAATCGGCCAGGGCTTAACACCACTCCAAACCCGCTGAAACATTTAAAGGTGTCAAAGAGGCCCTGGGGCTTCCCAGTGAGCCGATGAGGCTGCGCTACTCACTCCCTAACATAAACCAGTTTGGTGTCCTAGTCCCTCTTCTAGAGGAAAGGACATACGTACAGCTTGTACTATACCGCTATGTGTAGTATGTGCTGGTAGACTATACACAGCGGGTTATGCAAGAAAACTGTACTGTATACACTATGTGATCCTCCACAGACAGCTCAGTTCACCACTGAGGAAATATAATCATCTCCCCACATATACAGTTTAACTAGAAGGGATTAATTCCAGGCGTGCTGGCAGCTCTGCATTGAAGGAGGTTCTGCACAAATACTTTAATACATTTTTTAAATTAGTCAATCCACAGAAAAGTAATCAGAAAGAATTTTGATAATTGAATCAAATCTGTCCTGATACAGGGTGTGCTGTGTTTTTCTTTCAATTAAAAAGGAAAAATCTTAACTAATCTCAACTTCAATTCATTTCTCAGGCACTGGTTTTCTTTCACAGCTTCTTAAATTGATTATATTCTTTTGTCTTCTGTGATGATAAAGAGAATATCTTTGGTTTTGGACTGTTCATTGGATTAAATATGACAGTTTAAAATGTCATCATTGACTTTGGGAACTTGTCACAGGATTTATGGGACCAAATGATTAACCTATAAAAAATAATCTGTAGAATAGTCTGAAATTAAAATAATCGTTTCATGGGACATGTGCATAATAAAACATGAAGCAATCATGAACATGAAATACCTAAAATCAGCGATTTTTGCAAACAACAGGCAGGCCAACATTTCCAACTGGGTCTAAGGTGAGTAATTTAAAGCACAACAGACAATTTGTTTATATACACTGGGTTGAATCTGGTAGTACGTGGAACTCATACTTGGCCCAGATCTTAAGGCAATATCCTGTTTAAACTTGACTAAACACAGTGAAAAATACTCTACTGCTCTTATCTACACACTTCATCAGCGCTGAGATCAGACAAACGTGACAAACACTGTCAGCAACACACTGGACGCTCAGACGGAAACAGGTCAGGAGAGAGGCAGAAAGAGGAAGGAGGAGTCATTATATGACTTATAGATCTTTTTTACTTAGGACCAATTACAATTCAACTACAAAAAGAATTTACACAACATTTTGAACCAACAAAAGGCCTGACAGGGATTTGTGTACATTGTACAAGACTGAAAAGCAGCTGGCTGGATGGACTGTGTTCTCTGTTAATAAATGACCAGCAGAGAAGCAACACAAACACCATAAACTAGCATGATTATTATGACATGGGCCCGGTGCAGGAGCAGCCTGCATAGTGCATGTGACGGAGTTGAAAACATGTTGACTCTGTGCTGCAATGACATACAGTCGAGCTCTGCCTTCACAAGGCTGCCCGGCTTCGACAAAGTACAATGCACTGGAGAGTTTTGGGTGATGTCTCAATAAACAAGCGGTTCTTCATTAGACTCTCTCGGCTGTTTCCTACCCTTGGAGGGTGGTGCGCTTGTCCTACTGTGAATATTCCACCTGCCTTTCGTTTGTTAATAGATCCTGTCAGCTCTGCTCCCCATGATACTCTACACTCACTTCATGAAACAACAGGTTTGTGTCACACCACGTCAGAAACACATAAAGCACTTCACACAAATCAAGCCCCAAGCAGAAATTTAAATATATTACATGTTAGGGCTGCACAAAATGAGAATAATATGTGATATGCAACATCGTTGTTGAATATCGCGATCATGATATTACTTGTGATATGTAAACAGATATTAAAGTGTTCTGCATTTCTGCTGCTTTCAGTATTCTGCTGAAAAACAAATTGATTGAAATGTTGAATTTAAAACAAATGAAAGGAATGACTTTCCTAACATTCTTTTGTTGAACAAATTGAACATTGAACTGAACATGAAAGGCACGATAAAAACAAGAATGGCAAGTGCATTTGAAGTGCAGTTTTTCTCAGCGTGTTTATTCTGCAAGTTTATATTGCAATGGTGATTAAAAAAAACAATATATTGTGCAGCCCCATGATATGTAGGGAAGTTTTGTTTTTTTTCTAAGAGAGACCGCTAAAGCACGTAATAATTAAAAAAAGGCATTTATTATTTTATGTGAATGTCAGTTCCCCAAGTGCATGACTTGGGGAATGTACTGCCAATGTCAATGCAGCCAAACCAAAAATCAGTATAACAAGATCTTTTTCCATAACGATAGTGAGGAAATCTGTCAAGAGTTAGCAGCTCTATGGGTAGGCAATAATAATAACGAATGACCCGAGACTTGTGTTTTATGTTATTTCTAATATCTAATGCCAAGTTATTATTATGTTGAGTCAAAGGTTTTGTTCATTAACAAATAAGTTGCTGCTAGAAAGAGAGTACAGGGTTTACACACATGACGATACAAACATCTTTTAAGATATACAGTAGAAAAATATCCTGCTTCGAATAATAATAGATGTAACCTACTTTACTAAAATGTCCATTCTATTTGAATATGCACTAGAGATTTCCACATCACAATCAAAGTTGCATATTGGACCAAGATTGGCTTCGACACATGTTGTGTAGTCCCAAATCATGCTCGTACGTGCCTGTCTTGAAGTGTTCTAGAGTCCACTTCTGCACAATAAAGCACATACATCCAAGTAAAGTAACCAGTAGGCAATTTACAGAGGAATGCTATCCTGCCATCGGCAGTAGCAGAGAGAGTGCAGGGGCAGGCAGGTTGTTTAGCTGATTAGTCTAGTTTGCCGGCTCAGTGATCACCTATCTGACTGAGGTTTGTGCAATTTAGGATCTACGGCCCCGACCATGGCTCTAAAATATACATAGGCTAAAGCAGGATGTATGTATCTGCGTAAAAGCTATGCTGTGGTTACGTACGTAGGTACCTGGAGACAAGGACATATGCCAGACCCTACACCGTAGCCTGACAACCTCTCAAAATATGTAACCACACATTGCTCGGCCGGGAATTCATAGCGTTGCATTTTCCCCCGACTCATTTCCTGTTTCTCCTCCATAGACAACATGAAATCAAGGAGAGGGTTAACTTTTTCTGCTACAGATTTCCCACTG
>NC_045733.1:30794636-30795730 GCF_008692095.1 Etheostoma spectabile | reverse complement strand
GCACAGGGGAGACACTTTGTTTCTCTCACTATAACTCTAGAGTTGCTACTTGCTCTGAATCTAATCGCGTCACTCTCTCACTCGCTCCATCACACCACACCACACCACACACACACGCCGGCCCTGCTATTAGATCAACGCACAAGTATAAACTTCAGGCCACTTATACAGGCTATGGCAAAAGTTTTGCGTGGAACCTCCGCAGGACCATAAATCAAGTTTAACTTTGTATTGTTAAATCCATGGCGCTGTCCGTGGTGCTAAAGTAGCAGATAGAGTTGTAATTACGACTCTTTCGCAGAGCTCCGCCCTTATATCACTTTCATCTTGGATCTATAGTATTCTCTAAACTATATAACTAGAAGGCTTCCGTTAGCTTGTTGAGCTTAGGCATGGACCGGTTTCCATTTTCAAGGTATACCACGGTTTGAAAGAAAACATTTTCTGTCATACCTTTCCTAAGGTATGAGCGGTTTTCATGAGTGGTCAAGGAGAGAAACTGCTGTTTAGTTATTCTTCTCTCTGCCAGTGTGCAGACAATTTTTAGATAAAAAGAATTGTGTTCCAAAGTTGTTTTTTACCCAGACATTTAAAATAAATAAAAAAAACGTTTTAAAGCTGTAATTGCAATACCGCAAATTTTTTGCTGAAGGTTATCATACCGTCAGAATCATATACCAGCCCATGCCTTGTTGAGATGGAGGTCTACTGATGGAAGATAGGTGGCTGGCCAATAACAGTGATTGAGGAACTGAGATCAGTACAGATAAATCCATCCATCCATCCATCCATCCATCCATCCATCAGGTATGTAACTGGTTTAAATCTCGACACAAGAGGTTTTAAATTGTGCAGTTTGAGTGGCGAAAAAAATTAAACTATACAGAGATGAAGTGTAAAAAGACAAAATGGGTCTAAATGATGAAGCTGATGAACAATACAAGCCTCAATTAGCTGTCACACAGTTAAGGACACATTAAAACAAGAACATGTCTTGGAGGACATAATTTACAAAACACAGTCAAGCGGACACAAATAAAGAAACTACTCTCTTTGAAACTCTCTTGTGTTCTGGTTGCGTGTGTGTGTGTGTG
>NC_045733.1:30785502-30794626 GCF_008692095.1 Etheostoma spectabile | reverse complement strand
TGTGTGTGTGTGTGTGTGTGTGTGTTACTCTCACCATTGCGCTGGAGGGGACCTCGACCCATCTGCTGGTTCATGCCAAAGGGGTCCTGAGGGTTTGGGTTCATAGCGCTTGTGTGGAGAGCAGAGTCCGAGTTGGTTCTGTGAAGGACGAAGAGGAGGAGGAAGAGGAAAATTATGCAAAGTGTTCCAGCACCTTGGACAGAGGCAGAGGAATCCTCAGGGCCGTAACGCCCATGAGTCATTCTGCTTCCTGCTCTGCCTCCACACAAGCTGCATTCATTAGCAGGTTCTGGACTAAATGTTGTTTGTGTAAATCAGTCTGAGATAAAAACACATTTTGGCTCAGAGATGAAATAATCATAGCAATACGTCTGTTTTTCCCTAATTATATTGATACATGAAATGCAGGGAACTGACAACTCGGCAATATTTGAAAAAATCTCTAAATGAAATGAAGATCCAGCATCTTTGTATAAACACGCACGCACGCATGCACACAAACAAACACCCACCCACAGAGTCCTATTTCACTCCAGTTGCGAGCCTTCTCTAGGGCTATCCAATAAGCCTTAATAGGTTCTTTCATGAGTCATTCATTTCCTTCAGGTACATTGTAGCAATCACACAGCAATAGGGTCCCAAGATCATAGTTTAAAGTTATAATCTCAAAGATTTTTATTTTAAATAAATGTCTGCTGAGGCACTATCTATCACCGAATGAGGTAACACAATGGTGATTGAACCTATGGCCCACTGATGCAAGCCCTTGTATTTGCAGGGTTACAAACTGGGTGTCTTTGGCGACATTCCTGTGAAAAAAAAAATCACAAGCGACACGCAGTTAATGGTATACCACTCAGCCAGCAGTGGTTGGTCCACCAGAGTGTAGGCTGAGCTAACGCAACAAACTCCCTCTTTAACTCACCGGTGGGTAGAGAGCTGCACTGTTTGGATCTTAGGGAAGTGAGACCCAAAAAACACACCTTCAGTTACCGCTTATAGCCGCCAAAGACAACGAAACGGAGATCTTCGAGATTGTAACTTTAAAGAGTTAAGAGGGTGTCAACATGCAAAATGATTTGCACATTGTTTGGTTGTTGGGCAGAAGTAAAAATAACTGACGCAATTACTGCAAATGTGAAAATAAAAAGATTATCAGAGTGATCACTCACCAGCCAGAATGTTTATTCAGCTTACGTGTTGCTTTTTAAGTTGTATTTCAAATTCCAAACATGGTGAGCAACACAGCAATTGAGGAAAATGCAATGTTCCAATGATGGGAAACTCATTGTGTGTAATGGAAGAAATCTGCCATGTTTTTACAGGAAAAACTGTTAAAACAAGGTCACCCTTTCAATATGCAGAAGCAATTCATATGAATTACAATTTGTTTAAAAAAAAAATATATATATATATATATATATATATATATATATATATATTTTTTTTTTTTTTTTCATTTTTCATTTTATTTGTTTCAGTGCTGTCAAGCACTTCACCTGTAGCCAACAAATCTGATATCTAATATCAAAAACTTTAGCTCTTATCTGGCAGAAAATGGAGGCACCTACAATTAGCGCTTGGATCAAGAACATGGCGCAATGTATGTCCATGGAGAGGAGCAAATAGGGGGTGTATGAGAAAATCTGGAGGCCATTTGACCGGTTTATAAAAGAAGACATACGGGAGCTCCTACTGTCATATAATTAGCTTTTTGTTTTTTGATTGAACACTGTCAAGCAGGATTACCCTGTGAATCCACAGTTCTCATGAGCGCGCAATTTGAATTTTCTACACACGAGTCACTAAAGCAATGAGTAATGACGTTCATTACCTATGCTCTTGGAGCCGAGCTGCACCAATCACATCGGCGTATCTGACATGAGCTAAACAGATGACGACAGCAGTGCAAAGTCAAGTCCGGAATCAGTCAGTAAACATTGGTCGTAGAATTACTCCTAGCCAGACCCTTAATCTTTCGGATTTGGGTCTGGATTTCTAGGCTAAAGCAGGATAGCATCCCTCCTCAAATCGCCTACTCGTTACTTCACTTGGATGTTTATGCTTCATTGTGCAGAGGTTGACAATATTTAACATTCAAAAAGACTGGCTTTTTTACAGTTTCATTACTTTAAATGACACTCAGACACTCTGTATGTGTGTTTTTATAATATATTGGTTTGACGAGTAGTTAGCTCAAGCATCGAAGCCGTTTCTTTACAGCTGGGCACAGTGACTGCACACAGCATCTCAGAAGTCCTGTTAGCGCATCGTGAAGCTACTGGCTTCACACACAGTGAAGTAACATTAAAATTACTCTTGGATAAAGAGGACTTGATGTTTTATATCAAGACAGGTCAAGACCAAAACTGCAGATGTCTTTTTTCTTTGTTGTGATTAGATGTTAAACTTCCTGCTTCCATCACTAACTTGACTCATTTCTAAATTGAAATTTGTAACGGTTAACCCCCTCTTCCCACCCCCTTAACACGCACGCCCAAGAAAGTGAATCTTAAAGACAGAAGATGTAGTTCTGGCTGTCTGACACTGGTTTGGTCTTGCCCTGCCCTGGTCTTGGTCTTGACACACTTGGTAATGACTTAGTCTCGGTTAAGTGGGTCTTGACTACAACACTGCTGCCAGCAGACAGTTAAATGCCAGGATAAACTATCTCTGTATTGAACCCAGAGAGGTAACATTTACACATAATTAAAACATTTTGATCATTTTCTCATTCAAGTCTTGGTGAGACAGCAAATAAGCACATTCCCCAAAATGTAAAGTACACGTTTACAAATAAAATTCTCCAATAACCCTGAGTGAAAATTGTTCAATAAGCAATGCGGCTATTTAAAATCATTCAAAACAAAATAAATACGATTTTGAACAATTGAGTTTGGGGATGTACTCTGAACTCCTCTCTGTGTTGGTCCCATAGCACTGCCCATGCCTTCTCAGTGGTCAACACAAACTGGATTTGCATTGAATCCATAAAAACAGTATTTCAATTAGTTTCAAAAACAGTACAATGACAAAACCTGAAATAAGGATGTAAAAAGACTGAAAGTAAGAAAAGGTGAATAACAAGCCTTGATGTTAAGAGTGCGAAGGAGCCACGAGTCCTGAAGCTGGGTTAGTAAGAAAGGAATTATTGATTAATGTTTCAGAAATACCAAACTGGAAAGATAAGTAGAGAACTATGAGGAGAAAAAATAACAGTTCAACCATCAGTCTTTAGCTGAGATTTGTGGCCTTCTATTTCAGTGCTTCAAAGGAAGAAAGCAGTGGATTATTCAGATGTTACAAATCAGGCAGAGATTTACAAAAGATTGAAACCAGTACGCCATGTAGCCAAGAGAGATTGCAAAAATACAAAGAACAGATTTGTTGGTCTCTGTGTGAGCAAGGGATAAAGAAGTACATATAGACTGAGGGAATGAGAGAGGGAGAGAGGGATCAAGGGTCACCTGTTGAGTTGTGATATTAATCTAAACCCAGGCCGTTTTTCCTCAGTCCATGGCTGCTGTTCCCTTCAAAAGAGAGACAGAGGAAAAAGATGAAAGAAATTTACTGGATGAAAGTAGTACGATCAGCCTGTGCTGGCACATGTAAGGAAGGAAGAAAGACGCTGGAAAACACATGGATACAGCAGAATCCACCCTACATTTGAGGAAAATGGAAAGACAAAATAACTTAAAACCAGAAACTCCAGAAGAAAGAAAGAGAAGAGAAAGCAAGCTCTCTGGGAAATGCCTCTCTAAAGAAACAACATAAAACACTTGAAGTGAAGGGTCATTGTCAAAGCCTGATAAACGATGGAGTGGGAACAGTGACTAAGGGAATTTTTCTGAAGCATTCAGAAAAAAGGGGTCTTGACTCTTCCTTAGGCTGAGAGTACACCAAAGCAACCACTGCCCACTTACCAGAATACATCTACAGACTTTTGTTAATTGTCTTGTTATTCAGCTTTCATTTAAAAAAAGTACTTGCTGGTTTCTACGTCTAAAAAGTTCCATGGCATTTAGACTTAAAGTATAATTTCAGTTTATTACAATTTGGGTTATTATGTCATAGTTTGGATCATCATTTCTTTTGGTTATGATAACACTGTACTCAAAACAATTTGGGAACACAATGACATTTCTAGAATGAAGTCAGACAGGAAAAAAAAAAAACAAGAGGTCAGATGTAGAGTAGAACTTGTTGAAAAGCCAACAGTCCAGATTATCTAAAGCACTTCATCTGTATGAAGGTAAATATGGTGCAAATAAAATGCAAAACAAAAAATCTGAACTTGTACGTTAAAATTCGCACTTCTTAAAAATGTTCACACACCCGTATCCTGAATGTGAAGTCACAGAAAAAACATTTACAAATGTGTAGATTAATATTTAAATGAACTAGACAGCTGCAAACTTGTAATGCTACATGTACTCATACATAATACATTGTATTCATTTATTTTTTACTCAGGTCCACTTTCCATCACAACCAAAACTCAGTGATTAAAACCGCTCGAATCCGTCACTGCAACGTCACAATTCTGCTTTCTCGTATCACAAAGGGGAGAATCTGCGCGCCTCCAATATTTCTTACAAGTGCAACTTTTAACATAAAGGTTCAGATTTTTTTGTTCCGCAAGATCCCACATCATATTCTACAAGCTATCACATTTTGCACCATATTTACCTTCATAGATGTGGAGGGTAAACTTAAAGTGACTACAAGTTCTTCTAGTTTTGACAAATTGTTTTTTTCCAGCATTACCAGATTTCAGCAATTAAACTTGATGAGTACCATGCTATTTATACTTGATTTCCAACACGCAGTTGTGTGCTCAAACAATCCCCAGGTAGCATCTGTAAGCGAGGTGCAGCCAGTGGCAATGTGCGTCTTTGCATTGACTGTGTATGTTATTGCGTAGCCCAAAATTCACTTTGTTTTAGTGTGACCATACCTGCATACACTACATTTTACAATTTACCATTATTCTCACTTGTGGCCACCAATGCTGTTCATCAGTAAAAGCTAAACAGTTGCTTTTCATAAACCTTTGAAAGACTTTTGTAAACCTGAGACATGCTGGATGGTCTTTCTAATACCAATGCTATTATGAAGGCCTTAAAAGTTCAACTTGATGCAATATCAAAGCCTGTAGGTCTCCAGTCATACTACAGTGACCCATCGTGGGCATGTCAGTGTCCTTTCATGCAATTGGACATTCGATGAGCCTTTCGAAGAGACTAACTATAATACCTCCACATGTATCACATCACCTGGTGTAGCCACTATGCTTGTCACTGTTGGATGTGATAGCCCATGTTTATATTTAGAGATATGGAATGCACATAAACTGTGGCACTCCTCCCATTCAACAACCCTCTGACACAATGACATCTTGATTTTAGCATCTATTACAGTATATGTTTTCCTGCTGGATTATCTCATGTTAAGAAAAGTGTAATTATGTTGAAATAAACATACTAAATTAACTAACCAAGCAAGTAGTACATCTAGAAACCAGGGTCGGCTACTTTAACCAGGCAAAACGGTCTACAGAGGTAATGCAACCTAACATTATGAAAAAATGGACCAAATTTGTGATGTGATTTTTGAGGAAGCAAAAAAAGATGGTCATTATGAGCAGTAACACAAACTTGGGAAGCAATCAGACCACCTAGATGGATGTCAGACGCCCTCGGAGAATCACTGCACCAAATCTTCTAAAAACGGCCTTTTGAAAATCTCTCCACTGGAGGGCCTTTCTACAGAGCAATCTCCAGGGAGCTGGGTCTGAGATTTCATCCCGAGAGAGGCTGGTGGAGGAATAGCAAGCCAAACATGGGTGAATGGAAGAGGAGGAGGGCGTGGGACTGGATCGAGGCTCTGACCCTGAAACAGATGGTCTCCGATGGGACACATACGGGGCTGTACTCAGGTCTGATGCCTGAGGAGCCAGGAACCAATCCCCTTCTCTTCCCAGCGTCAGATTCAGACGCGGCACATTTCCAAACAAGTACTATACTTTGAATAAACTCTAGAGGATAGATGTTGGATATAAAAATTAAAAAAAAGTCATTGTTTGAAACACGGCAGATGGACAAAGTTGGGAAATCACCACTTCTTTTCCTGTGGAAAAAAAAAAATTCACAAAATCCAGAGAGATGATAAAATCTGTTGGCCAAGACTTCTGGTCATGGAGCGGTTAAAGGCTGTGTGAACAGCTCTGTTCCCCTGCATTTCTGTCATGCCTACGCTCCCTGAGCACTGGCCTACTGCCTCCAAGTTGTGATCCATCAATGGCTGGGAAGCTCGGCACAAGTTATCTTAACACAAACATGCAGTTACAAAGGACAAAATATAATGTATTTGTAGTTGGTGCTTTTGAAAAAATCCCTCTCTCTGTCCCCTTGTTGTCAGATGTTTGCTCTAAGCCATCCTCAGGGCTCGAGAGGCTGGTTGGACAGCAGGCAGCTGATCAAAGAATAATTCACTCATGACATTCTGCCAGTTCCCTAAATTTCAGTAGGGTTTAATAGCCAGCTTTTTATTTTAATTTTCATTTAGCAGGATAACACTAAGCTACTAGAAATAAGAACGAGTAGCAAAGAGCACCCATGTTTGTCTTGGCTAAACCTTTAGACACAAGATGCAAGCAATAAATATGTTGGTCAAATCAAATCGTTGTTTTAAATGTGAGCTGGTCGCACCCCTAAAGTAGGATCAATACATAATTAACCGAAAAGACAATAAAAACTAAAGCTTGTGTAAAATTCTCTTATAGATTGGTGGACATTCAGTGGCTCTCCAATCATTCAGACTCTTGTATGTTTGTTTCAAAGCCAGCTTAAGACAGCACGAAACTTGTATATGACAGTGAAGTGGGCCAAAATCCACTGCTGAGGGGTTAGTTCATCCCTGTTTCACACTGTGTCAACAATCTGCTGCAGGTTGAAGCAGGAGGCTAGGCTTGGCCTGCAGAGACTTGACAGAGCTGATGCCAATCACATATAGTGTGGAATGGTTAAAAGGGAAGAAACAATCAAATGGGAGAGATGAGTAGAATACAGTAGAGATAAACGCTGTGCTATGATTGTAGCTGTTAAATCACAAACAGGACTGTCTACAGAAACCATGTATGGAAATCAATAGAAAATAATGGTCACAAATTGCTGTTGTCCATCACTTTACAGCATTTAACAAATAGGTTTACGCTACAGAAAGACTAGTTTCGTCAATTCAGAGGTTCCCTTTATGTAAAATATGAATGATAAGTCTACAAGCCAGCCTGCATGTACCTTCATGAAGTAATTTAAAGAACAAAAAGTGTGCGACAAAACCGTTTAAAATGAAATTCTGCATTCATTGCTTTGTGCCACATGGCTTTCCCAAAAAACACACACGTTTTGAGAACACAGACGTCTGGTTGCTCCGTGAGGACGTTTGTCAGCCAACCTGTTTTGTGCATTCAACGATGATGAGAGGGCGTGGGCTTTATTCACTTCTACAGTACAAGCTGTTACAGTACGCTCCACACAGAGCCTGGCAAATGTCTGTGTCTGCGCTGTGGAAGAAGACGAGGCAGGGTGATTGGCAGCCAGCCCAAGCCAGCATACAAAACACGAGAGTGGAGAAGGAGCAAGAGTGAAAGAGAGTGAGTGGGGAGGAGCTTGGCTGAGCTTTTTATCACAGGGCCATAATTCACTCCCTTGTAAACACTGAAGGAAAAGCCTTCTACCAATACACTGACTGCTTTACGAAGGCACAACCAGCGCTTGAAAAAAAGGGATTTTGCAGCCCACGTCAAGGCCAGCTAGTGTAGCAATGTTTTCCTGCTGGTTCTGCTATTGAATTCCTGCTTAACTGAAGATTCTTTACCACAGGGCATTGGTAGTTTAACAACATAAAATCCCTAAACCGTAGGACAATTGCTGTTGGGCATGACCTTTAAAAAGGAAAAGGCTACCTGTCAAACACTTTTAGGTAGACACCGCCTTCCATGGGTTAACACAGCACTTGAAACATTTGTGCAGAAACAATGAAGGTCAACAACTCCACCCATCACCCTGCCTTGGTTCGGCCCTGGACATCCACTTACTATCAACTTACTGGTGCCTAGATATAGAAAGACTAAAGACTATAGAAATACTAGTAGGCGCGAAGAGGGTTGATACAGGAAACACTTGTAGAAGAAGAAGACAATAACCATTTTGTCAACAGCTTGACAGATATGCTACTCACCTTCTCCAGTTGTTGTCCAGAGGTGGGGACAGGTACACGGCTCCATAGGGAGAGCTCTCCATGTAGGTTTTTGTCAAGGGAATTATTGGCACAAACACAGAAACATCACTGTGATATTAAGTTCATATTTATAAAGATTGCATGCATGCATTCCATTGTTTTATAGATTTACCACACAGAAAGAAAAGAACACAACATAGTTACAATCTTAAAAGGTCCCATGACATGATGCTTTTTGGATGCTTTTATAAAGACCTTAGTGGTCCCCTAATACTGCCTCTAAAGTCTCTTTTATATAGACCTTAGGGGTCCCCTAATACTGTATCTGAAGTCTCTTTTATAAAGACCTTAGTGGTCCCCTAATACTGTATCTAAAGTCTCTTTTATATAGACCTTAGGGGTCCCCTAATACTGTATCTGAAGTCTCTTTTATATAGACCTTAGGGGTCCCCTAATACTGTATCTGAAGTCTCTTTTATATAGACCTTATTGGTCCCCAAATACTGTAATCATACTCTAATACTCTAATAATCTGAAGTCTCTTTCCCATAACTCAGCCTTGGTGCAGAATTACAGGTACTAGAGGTGGTCCCACAATGAGCTTTCCTTAGTATGTGTCATTTCTGAGTCTGTAGCTTTTGTGGAGTGTGTGTGGGGGGGGGGGGCAGGTGAGTTGAGGGTGTGGCCTTGACCAACTGTCACTTTGCTAGTTTGAAAGCCATGATGTCTCTCTCTCTCATGGGTGGGCCAAATTCCCGGAGCTGACAAAGCAGAGAAAGGGGAGGTAACCTTGCCCCTTATGAGGTCATAAGGGGCAAGATTCCGGCCATTTTCTTAAAGGCAGAGCAGGATACCCAGGGCTCGGTTTGCACCTATCGCCATT
>NC_045733.1:30782334-30785492 GCF_008692095.1 Etheostoma spectabile | reverse complement strand
CCACTGGGGGACCGTAGGCAGGCTGGGGGAACGCATATTAATGTTAAAAAAACAACTCATGGAGGGAAATTTTCATGCCATGGGACCTTTAAAGCTGTTTTCTCATATGAACTCCGGACAATGCCAGGCAAATTAGGTGCCAACATTGTCCCGAGTTTCCCTTTCACACAAGTAGCTCACAACAGGAGACTGTCTGTGCCAGACGAGTTCTCACTTATTGAAATGCTTTGTTTGGTTTGGACGAGAGGTAGCACCTGGGTAGAGCGTGCACAAGGCAGGACATGACGCCGTATACACCACGTCATAGCTAGTTCGTAACCTGGTCATGAACAACTCTCTTGTCGTTCCATGGATCCGTCTGATGATTTCAGCGTCGGCCCTTACCGACAGAAGTTTCCGAACCTTGTTTTTTTTTTTTTTCCATTGGCATCTATGTTTTAAATCACCCTTCTTCTTCACCCTCAGATTTTAGTTTTCATCCGGTTCTGTTAACGTAAAATAGAAAAGTCATAAAAACGCCCACTCACTTGCCGTGAATACTCTGCACAAACATTTATTGGGCTCTGTTCACAGCTTGGCTCAATCAGAGATTACAATCTTTGTACAAGGGAGCTGGCAGGGTCAACTCTGTTTGATGTCCGATCAAACTAATTCAGACGTTTGTGTTCTCAAGTACAGCTCTGCCGGTGTAATGTTGGTAATTTTAGGTTTGCACTGCATGTGTGAAAGGGGCGTAAGTATAGTGCCCATGGTCTCCACTTCATCATGGCCATGACTACATTTAAAGAGGAAACATGTTTAAAGACAAAATTCTCATTAAAGCCCTATAGCGGTGAAAGACAAGTGTGAGCAATAGAGCTGTCTTTTTCAAATACTTAATGAAACAATGACAGCATTATTTGATTTACTACTGAATGCAGAGGCAAAGTTCCTGGCATTGTCTGTTGAAGGGCAGGACTTCAGAAGGGTGGTGCTTCGTCTTGCCAACAGTCACTACTTTAGTCTCTGCAAGTGCAGCTCCTCTGCTATGGAAACAGGCTCCTCATTGGGTAGTTGCTTGGGGAGGAAGGGGTGTTGAAAATGTTGACCGATCACCAAAATAAATTAAAGCAGAGAGTGGTTGACAGACAAGGACAATCACTGTTCTATGCAGCATCTGTGTAGAACAAATTATTATCAGTGTGGGGACAGATTTACAGAGACTAGAGCCCTGCTATGACCCCCTCACACAAAACACAGGATAAGCTCCTTTTCAAATATACACAAATACAACTAAAGGAAAAGGACAATGTTATGGTTTCTCCTCCATGCAGAGGAGAAACAATTCTGTCAAACTGGTTATTTGACATCTTCATTTGCTCTTACCTCACACCATTCAACAACTATAGTAGTAAACTAAACGGTAGATGGCAAACTGAAGTTGTGTTTCCAGTATGAAGAAACTACACATTACACAAGCAGTGGTTGTAAAATTGTGACTTAATTCAAAAATCTCCCTCTATTTTTTTTTAACCAATCAGAGCCACAATCCACTTCTCCATCTTCAAAATATGGTTTCATGATTGGATAAGCCAGAGCCACAGACCTACACAAATTCATTTTCAAGATGCTGTGCTGCTTCCTGTTATCATCATTTACTGCAGATAATGGTCTAGTTTGCAGTTGCCAGACTAAATTAATTCTCAGTGGAGGAAGCGAACTACAGTATCTAACTGCCAAAAACTCTAAAAGATATTTACAGCCTTATGTGTGGGTTTGATTGTCGAAAATATGTGCAATGACTGGGGAATATAATCTCTCCACCTAGTCCTGGGTCTTGATAGTGAATTGAGACTTGAATCTTATGAATTTTATCTCATCTAACTGCTAAAAAGAAGTCGGGAGGGACTCTGTGTTTCAGGCCATGTGTCAGTCTCTGCAAGTTTTGTTTCTCATGTTCGTTGTGCAAATTCAACGCTTTAAACTGTGTTGACCCGTTAACAAGTTTAGAGTTGGCTGCAATAGATGGGACAGAGACACACAAACACACAAACACACACACACAGTGTTGGCCACCATGTTGAAAGTGGAACATTTTCTTCTTCACTGGCTCAGTCGGTCTCTCCCTCCCCACCAGCCTTCTCATCTTGCCATTAAAAAAATAAATAATCAGTCGCTTCATTTTTTGGAACATGGTCAAAGCTAAATGGATTGTTTCATTAAGTACTACACCGCTACTTACATGCACATCACGCGCTGTGTGCCGACAGGGGCACCGATGATAACGATCCTCAAACAGTCGCATGAATACCACCACATGTAATTTTAACTTGCACGCTCACAAATATTTTTTGCTTATGCAGGAGTCCTGCCTAAAGCGGAGGCTGGCCCTCAGTGAATGTTTTCCTCAAACAATTTGCCCTGTATTTGAGAACAGCAAAAACAGAGCTCACTAGCATTGACGTATACTGGCTTCTGTAACACTTCCCTTACAGGCATCATTAAATAAAAACAGCATAACATTATTTTGACTGGGCTGCCTTAAAGTAAGTATTTCTAGTTCAGAACTGTTTTTAAATCCTCTTTCATACTTACAGTATAGATAACGTCAAGAAGGACTTTAAGAACTCTGAAGCTGCTCTTTCACCTATTCCGATGTGAACACTATAACACAAAACAGCTGATATACAGAGGTGAGCTCATCCAAAAACTTTGGATTTATTTTGACCAATTTACACAGTATCTCAAAGTTGCTAAATACAGTACATTGTGGGCAAATACATAGTCTATACTGCAAAAACTGTAGTTTTTTTCCTCTTCTGGAACAGAAAAGGTGACTAAGTAACCACCTTAGACCTCTTCGGGTCTTGTGTGGGCCTTGGTTTCAGTGTAAATTTGACACTAACTACTCTACTACCATGTCTTCTGACCTCCTCTGTCACACACATGCCTGCTCTAGCAAATGCCCGTTTTCTCTAAGGATACAAACACGAACAATTCAGTGCTCATTAGGGCTGGGCAATATATCATATCAATACCGTCATTATATCGATATTGTTATTATATTGATATAAGCTTTGCGCGCTACCCACCCACACACCAAATACAAATGGGCCAACTGGCCAGTTCATGTTTGTAAATGAGAATTGGTTCTCAAACAGTTTACCTGGATAAATAAA
>NC_045733.1:30774865-30782324 GCF_008692095.1 Etheostoma spectabile | reverse complement strand
AAAAAAAAAAAAAAAACCTGCTTCTTTTTTTTATACTAACAAGTGCAGACTTTTAAACGAGTGCCTCCAGCCATGCTGTGAACATTACAGTGAGCTCTACATTACAACTAATAGTCACAATAAGAAGGAAAAAGTAAGACAAACCACAGCGCTTGCTTATATTGACTAAATTAGTTTAAATTACACTGTTTATCAATCAGGAACCCTTTGAAACATTCAAGTATGCTTAGAGCTAGGCTATACAGGTTGAACTTTGTTAACGTAAACAGTCAAAACATCCTTCTCAATGTAGGTCACCCACATCAACCCTGCCTACACACGACAAACACACATGACTCCACACACACTGTAGAATGGGGGTTTTCCTGCATGGAGATTTATTTTGCAGGTTTTAGCCAGCCCCAAATGAAAATCACCAGCACCAAAATGTTAAGAACTGAGAATAAAAATACCAATTCAAATCCTCTCCAAACGTGTTTAAGAGTTAACCAAACAACTGTTGAACAAGCAGAACATAAACTTGAATACGAGAGTCAGGCTGTACCGGACTCTCCCGGTTATTTATTAAAAATGATCTTTTTTACTTTAACCAGTTTCGTTAAAAGGAACACGCAACCGTTTGTTGAAATAAGGCTTATCGCGGTCTCCCCTAGCTGTAGATAGGTGGGCCGATGTATTTTTTGTCTCAGTGCATGCATTGTTTTAGTCCGGAGCAACACCGGCAGCGGCGTCGGTAGTTAGCTTAGCATAGTGAATGGAATCCTATGTTGCCGGTTAGCATGTTGTGTTCAAAAGTAAGTCAACAAAAAAAATAACAATAACCTCATTACTTCTTGTGGCCTGCGTATTCACAACGAGTACAAACAGCGGAGAACACACACACACACACACACACACGCACGCACGCACACGCACGCACGCACACGCACACACGCACACACGCACACACACGCACGCACACGCACACGCTGTGCTTAACACGTGGCTTTGTTGAATACTCAACTTGGTCAATAATGGCATTCAATAGTTTCTTACTTCTGAACAGACTGCTGCTATGAACAGCAGACCATTACTATGGGCACAGTTCAGATCATGTTTATTTTTAAATAAAAGAAAATCATTTTTAAATCAATAATTTGACACAAATTATTGATTTAAAAATGATTATTTATTATTTAGTAAATATTCAATCCAAAAAGTAGCAGAAAAGATTTCTTTGCTCTACTCACTCCAACTGGAGGAGACTCTGGGGAAATAATAAAGGGTGTAGCTGAGAGCTTATGTGCAAACACTAACCCTTATGTTCCTCACTCTTGTATGTAATCACCGTTACAATTAGAACCTTCTGCAACCTCGTAAAAATCACGTTTGCTGCTTAACACAACCGGAGTATGCTGAGAATCTCCTGCTGTCTATGTCCATTACGCACAAGTTACACGCACTGTCTCCGCGTCACATTTCAAATTTGCATAATGACTAATTCTGTTCCTGGGGCTGCAAAACAGCGGCCTACACTGGTAAGGGTTGTCACGCTTGAAACCACACACAAAAAACGCAATTGAAAAAGAAAAACAACAATAAAGACTAACCACCTGGAAGCCACAACACCCACTGCCACACTGCTGATCACCCTTTGAGTTCTCCCACTGTCAATGACTTAGGCTTGGAAGGATATCTGCCGTCCGTGCTTGTCGATGGGTCGTCGATGGGGGGAATTGATGCGGTTGCGGTGGACCCTCTCCACCAGCCCATGGTGGCGGGTCCCTCTCACCGAGTCCAATCCGGATGGAAAGCCACCCTGAAAAGAGACATCAGACACTGTAGTTTCACACACTTTGTCAAATGTAATTTTCGTTACATGTCAGTTGTATCTGAATGCAGTGCTGTGCTCCAATTTCATTCATTAAGCCAAAACCAATATTTCATTTATATTAATGCCTCAAATGATGCCTACAGCCTTAGTGTTTTATAAACCGTTTTACAACATCATATTGAAATAATCATTGACTTTTTTTAGTCCTTTGTCTTTTATTGTACATAGAAATGGAAAAACTTCCTCTTTTTTTGCCAGTTTAAAGCCCCATTACTTATTACTGCCATGTTTGTGCCAACTTTCAGAGACCACACAAATTTGACTACAAGATCCACTATTGATAGTTGATCGTGTGCACCCTGCACACCAATTGCAGACTGGGATTTCAAGGAAAATTGTTTTTGTGAGTTTTTAGCAGGCTCAGCGCCTGCTACGTTACGTACTCTGCATTCAATTAAATGAATTTGGGCTCACAAATGGTTATCATCAAGTGGAATCTTTTGGAAATTTGTTCCCAGAAGTGAAGGTGAAGGGACTCCATAAGGGAGAGTTTTCTCCCTCCGTGTGGGGATTGACTTCTGGATGTGACCACAGTGTTGCAATTACTGCTTTACCTCAAAGGGCCATTATTTCAAGTAACAAGGGCACTTTCACCTGGACCCTCCATATCCGAGCACAGGCCCCTCCTCGGGGACCTGACACAGATACAGGCCCGGTGCTGCAGCGAAGCAGATAGGATCACATACAGAACTGTTCTGCTTAAAGGAGTACTGAACGACAGCACTGATCTTCTATTCCATCTATTTTCCAGTCTGGAGCTGAATTATTTAATGCTCTCCGGAGAAGCTTGTTTGCACTACTGAAGGTGCAGTGCAGTAGTTTTTTCCAGTTTAGGTCAGTGGTTTTGACAGTAGGTGCCCTGAGGATGGGTTAAGGGAGCCGCAAGATGTATCATATCATTGTTAATTTATTTGTGTTTTAATAACCTTTTTTAAAGCTTTAGATTTAAAGATTTATCCAGGTAAGTCGATTGAGAACAATTTCTCATCTACAACAACAACCTGAACCACATTCAAAAAATTAAAAAAAAATCAGCAACATTAACATAGTATATGACTTTTGTCCTATATTATATTATGATACACATTAAAACAGAATAAAACAGCAATAATAGATGTAACATTTTTTAGTTTATTTTTAGTTGAATAAAATCTGACTAAATAGGGATGATATATTATGGTTTGATATAACAATAATTACATAAATAATGTAATATTTTTAGGGGTTGGGTGGCTCAGGGTGCCATATAACTTTGAAAAGGGTGCTTTGATCTAAAGGGTTTGTGAACCAATAAACTAGACACCATTGGAACTGAGGGCTGTTGTGCTCAGGCCTTGAAAAACCCCTTGAATGAGAACAAGACCTTCTATTTTGTAGTTCTCAGGGGAAGCACGGTTTTAAAGAAAATGTTCATGTTTAGTTTTAACATCAAACATCCTTTTGCTTTGAGCAGATTCACTCACAAAAATTGACTTACAGCACCACTAGTACATACAGTTTACTACTGAGATGCAGAGGGCTCAGTCACAACTTCTGATGCAATTTTATGGGACATCATGGATGCAAAGCGCAACCTGGTAACAAAGGGATGTCCCGATCAGTGCATACAGGTACATACAGAGTCCCAATCTGATACTTGTATTTGCCTAGATAATAGATCTTCAGTTTAATACATTTACCTGAGTGCAGTTGGCATTTTTGTAAAACTTGCATATTAAAAATCAACTTACGTTCATACGCCACAAATTGTGCTCACCCGGCGTAAATAATAGGAGTAAAAGTGATTTGGGTGACTGTCGATTCCTGATCCGTTAAAAAATGCCCATATTGGCTCCGATCTAGTAATTGCGATCGGGACATAAAACTTTAGTGACGGCATAAGTTGGATGATGGATGGAGTGAGTAGTGCGAACTGACGCTAAGACGAGTTGACAATGTTTCTACCAGGGTGAAGAATGTGGCTTAATAAATGGTCCAGCAGTCCATAATGTTCAGTTTTGCTGACTGTCAAAGAGAGGTGTTACTGCAGTTTGACTTCCTAGTATGCAGTGGTGCTGTGTATTCTGACTGTGATGAGCTCTCACTTGGAATTCGGTGCTGGTGTTGCCGATCTGATTGACGTTCGGCAGAGAGCCGTAGTACTGCGCCCGTGATTGGGTCAAACGAAGCTGCTGGACCTTCTGAAACTGCACCTGTCAATCAAAATGGGGACAAAAGAAACACAAGTGTAAGAGGTTATGAGTTCTGGACATGGAGCCTTTATGTCTAAAGAAAATTTTGCTTCGATGAGGGCTTTTCTTTCCCCATATTGTCAATGTGTTACGGCCCCTGCCTTACTCAAATAAGAGAAACAAACCCAGATATCAGCTTTGTGTCTAATATCTCACTGCTGTTTACAATTGTCAATGAATAGCTCTTCAAAGCATTAAAAGCAACCTTTGAATTCAAAAACTGCAATTATTTTTGACTGATGCAATTGCAATATGATTCATGATATTAGAGGGAATGATCAATTTTTTGGATCATCATTCTCATTTTCATTGAAACACGCATACAAATGTACTACAGTATAGTGATGTAGTGTGATTTTTGCAAGAATCTGTACTAAACAAAGGTGTATTCCTTTAGTCTGTAGGATAGGACGTCTCTGCAGCCCCACAGTACTTCATTCTGAATGGTTTGACATATATTTTGCCTTTAACTGATTCGCACGCCAATCTGCTTGTTGTGCTAAACGTTTCCGGGTGAAGGTCTCGCTTGTGAAATTTGGTTCTGAAGTACGTGCACCAATCTACGTATTCTTCTATATTCTGTGTTTGGCTGTGAATACATAAACTGTAACAGCCATACTATTCATGTACACTTAAGCATGTATACCAAACAATACAATGAATCAAAATGCTTTGCTGTAACAAATGCAGACAAAATAATTGATCAAAATGCAGCGATATTTGCAATTTAAGGGACACAAGTTAAAGGGACACATTCTGGGAAATGGGCAGCTTGGCTACAATCTACCAGGAGATGTTACAAAGAAAACAGAAGGCGGCTTGTTCTCCCAAACTAAGGTAAACGGAGCCAATCAGCTGTTATCAGAAAAAGGCAATTCTTCCTTATCCTTCCAAAAGGGCAAAATTTGAATCTCAAAGACTGACCTAATTGATTTTATCAATGGATTTCCAGCAAACGGACAGGGCTCTCTCAAAGAGATTGCGAATGTGAAAAGAATTCAGGGATGGGCTTCAAAAGTGGAAGTAAAAACCTTATCCTTTGGTGCAACATTTGTCAGTTTATGTGTAGTAACTACAGTGAAGTGATAGACATATATATAGCGGTGAGTGCATATTTCTTGTTGGGGAGCAACTCCTTTTTGTCATTTCAATTCATTAGCAGACACGGGCAATCTTAACCGCCAGTAGACAGAAACAGACAAACAATGGTTTCTTGCCCTGAAGGAAGCAAAAGCAACCCTGACAGTCATGCTGTTGGCATTCTCCCTTGTCAATTACACCACGATAAGATACCAGTACAAATGTCTTACTTAAAACTTCCAAGAAACAGTGAGCGTCTCTAATTCTGAGAAAATACTTTGAAACCTTGAAAGCTGCACTCAAACCTGACAACTGATAAAGGAGGCACATTTCACACCCTCAAACACAAAATGTAGCAGAGACCCAAAATGTAAATTTCATAATCTGCTAATTGTGGCCAATAAAAATCTGATTACAACTGTCACTTCTGCCCTAAACAGAGAGGGACATACAAACAAACATAACTTAGACATTATCGTGATTCATTTTGATGTCTCACCGAGGGCTAAACAATATGAGGAAAATATCTAATTGCGATCATTTTGACTGATACTGCGATTGCGATATGATTCACGATATTGGAGGGAATGACCATTTTGAATAATTATTCTCATTTTCATTGAAAAGTGTTAACATTGAAAGAAATTAAAATTATTATAATATATTTGCGAGGATCTGTACCAAACAAAGATTTTTTTCTGTAGTCTTTAGGATAGGATTTGTAGGCCCAAGACCACAATACTTCATTCAGAATGGTTTGACACATATTTTGCCATTGACAAATACTGCCCCCGCGATTTTGATATTGCACTAGTCCATATTGCAATTTTGATACAATTGTGATTAATTGTGCAGCCCTAGTCCCACCAGCAACATTTAACTTTCCATCTAGGACAAAGGGAAAAAATATAAACGTATTTAAAAAAACAAATACCCATGTAATCTCTTATTCCAGTGGTGTTAGCTATTACATAACATCAAAAATGCAGACTTTACACATTTATGGTTTACAGGGACGCCAACTGCATGCAGCAGAGACACGGCAGAGCTGAGACAAGGCTGGAGTCTGTTTGTACACTCGGGTACTATGTACATTTCTTCAGAGCCCCGCAGGGGCTTTACACTCAGTCCTTTGGTCCCTGTAGTAAATGTTGAAGCAGCTACTTCTAATTCCAGCGGTTTGCTGGCAGTGTGTCCTGTGTCCTGGCGTGCCTCAGCCTTGCAGACTGGGCTTTTCTGTCTCACAGGTCACTAACAGTTCATACCTTATGGCAAACTTCATTCACTGTTGCCTCCAAACCCCATCCTGTTTGGCTGGCCATTCATGACTCTCCCTTTCATAGAAAGAGCACATTATAAAGCCAGTGGTATGGGAATAATGTAGAAAGGGCTTTTATGTCCTTCCAGAGGTTACTCTTTTTATACTTAGAACGTGTAGTGTATGTTTGAAATCGTCATGAGATGAAGAAATACAATTTCAAATGCTCCTGTGAAAAAGGACTTTGGCTCTTTTAATTTTGAATGCCAAATTCAGGGAGCTGCCACAACTGCAGATTGAGATCCACATATATCTGCCTGTAGAGGTTCTGAATCATCCAGGATATCTAGAGGCACTTGGTAAGAGGCAAGTAAAGAAGCGTCTTGAATGAGTGGGGGCTGTATACTTTCAAGAATTAATCAACAAACTTGTTTGCTCTGGCATAGTAATTGCAAGTCTGACCTAGGATCAGCCAGGAGCGAATAACAACCCTAAAGGGCTGATTATAGTTTGAAACCAATGCGTACAGCGGCAAACACACTGTAGTTCTGTTTATACAGTGCTGCTCATAAATTAAGGAACCCATGTTAAGTTGACTAGAAAAGAGGAATAAAAAAATCTTTTGTAAATTGATCTTAATTGCTTAATTAAAAGAAATAGGAAATATCCAACCTTTAAAGACACAATTTTTAAGGTTTTATTTCAGTTAGCTGGTTTGATTTGCGTTGAGAGATGATTTTAAGGAAAGTTCCCCATGCCAATCTCTAGGTATGGTGAAGGTAGAGCTGGGCAATAGATTGATATTATATAGATAGATACGAGACTAGATATCGTCTTAGATTATGAATATCATAATATGGCATAAGTGTTGTCTTCTCTTGCTTTCAAAGGCTGCATTACAGTACAGTCATGTCATTTTCTGAACTTACCAGACTGTTGTAACTGTTCTATTATTTTTTCTTTTACCTACTTAGTCATTATATCCACATTACTGATGATTATTTATCTAAAATCTCA
>NC_045733.1:30760430-30774855 GCF_008692095.1 Etheostoma spectabile | reverse complement strand
ATTTTGTGAAAGCACCAGTAGTCAACACTACAATATCGTTGCGCTATCAATATCGAGGTATCTGGTCAAAAATATAAGGATATTTGATTTTCTACACAGTATATTGCCCAGCCCTGGGTGAAGGGTATGTGATGATGTGGGGCTATTTTGATTCAAACTTTTTTTCTGATTATGCATCAGCAGTTCCCGATGCAATGTCTTGTTTGGTCTGACCAACAGTTAAAAAACCCAAGAGAGAAAATGTATTTATTAATGATATATGACAAAGAGAAGCAGCAAACTTTTGCCCGAGAATGTTTAGTATATTTAAAACATTTTGGCTAGAAGAATGGCTGAAAAGAATAATAGATTATCCAAAGGATGCTCATTATTTTTCTGTCAAAAAAGCTATTCAAGCTCTTCTTGATTTAATGATTTGTGGAGTCAAAGAAAAGTGACGTGCATCATATTCTCGACACATCAGGATTATACTATAAAGTAGAACTAAAACTATATAATAACACATATTTATCTTTATAAGGCGGCTGTGGCTCAGTGGTAGAGCGGTTGCCTGCCAATCGGAAGGTTGGTGGTTCGATCCCTGCCCCTGCAGTCATTGTCGAAGTGTCCTTGGGCAAGACACTGAACCCCGAGTTGACCCTGGTGCTGCCCATCGGAGTGTGAATGTGTGTGAATGTATATCTGATGAGCAGGTGGCACCTTGTACGGCAGCCCCGGCCACAGTGTATGAATGTGTGTGAATGGTGAATGTATCCTGTAGATGTAAAAGCGCTTTGAGCAGTTGTTAAGACTGGAAAAGCGCTATATAAATACAGCACATTTACATTTATATCCAGACAAATTAATATCAACTGTAATATGTTTGTAGTGTTCCTTCCCTCCCTATTGTAAAACAAGTTTTTCATGTTACAGGTTGCAGAACTCTAAATAGGGGACACACAACTCTTATGCTTTGTTGTAAGTCTGAAATACATTTTTATTTTGAGCTGAATGTCACAAAAAAATAGGACACATAAGGGACATCTGGATTAATAGAGATTAATTTTAGCTGTGCTTAAGACACCTAAATATGATACGATAAATCATCCGTTTGCTCAAGATATCAATGCAAGTCAACAAATGGGGCACCTAAGCATCTGTGCCGCAAATGAATAGTAGCACTGCCTAATACATTCGAGTGTATATGACCAAATTATGAACCATCCTCTTGAGCTGATCCCACTCTCCCTTGTCTGTACAGTCTGTCCACTGAGCCCAGGATGCAGGGGTACACATCAGTTTTTTTTTGTTTTTTGTTATATAGAATAACAAGGTGCAAACACAGCAGGGTCTGAGGACATGCATACAGTCCTGTCCCCTAACAGGCAACACTGCTTCCTTTGGGCGTGCATCACAGTGCAACCAGGGGAACATTAGGTGGGTGGCTCTGATTCATATCCGGTTTAATTGCCGATTGCAATTTAAAACAGGTATTGTACTTTATGTTAACTACTGCACTCCAAATGGAAGATTTTATACCTTCACATTTTCTCCACTTGACAGTTTAGGTTGGGGGCTTTTGGTGTTTGCTGTTTTTTTAATTGCCATCGATATGGTATGCTGAATAAAAGCATGAACAGAAACAAGAAGTGCTGGTTGAATACAGAAAACCTCAGTCACCAGACGAAGTCTAGCAGACAGTCAACAGACTAGAGTATTCTAGCTAAAGCTGTGTAACAGAGAGAGCCGTTTCCCTGAATGCATTTATGCCGAAAAGGCCACCAATAAATGACAAGTAGATGGAAATTAAGAGTATTTACCCTTGAAACAGTCAGGTCTGTCATCAGCTGTTCAAAGGCCCGCGTTTCCTCTGCTTGCTTCTGGTTGTGCAGCGCTATCTTTTCGCTGAATTTCCTGGGGTTTGAGCCACCTGTACCCGGGGAGCCGGACATTGTGCGGGCCGCAGTTTTACAACTTCAGCTACTTGGGGAGGGAAAGTGGTGGACGGTGCTCGGAGTCTATCGTCCGGAATCTTTCAGTGAGCGTCGCAGTGAACCAATCCGAGTTTTAACACCATAGCAAACATTACTGGTTGGACAAAGTTGATTCAGAGTCAACTCTGCTGGCTACAGCAACTGAGTGTTATTGTAAGGACGAGCTAGTAGCTAACGTAGCTAAGCTCCCGTTAATAAAAGTTGTCTTCCTATGCCAAGAGAGCGGAGTAAACAAAGCCTTAGCAAATTATGTGTGTACAGTTAAACTCTAATAACTTTCACAAACAATGACGTGTTAATTAAAAAAAGCCAATGTTACAATATGACTTCATATTTCCAGCTTGAATGTAACGTTGACATAACGTTAGTTGTCATAGCTAACAAGAGAGCCGAGTAACAGCTGCAGCTAGCTAGCTAGCCAAGTTAGCTAAGCTGCTGTCAGTGTCATCTGAACAACGTTAACAAACGCACTTCGACAACTTGTCGACACTCGGTCGACATCGAGCAGACGCATATAAGAAGGGATTTGTGGCAGATTTAGCGTTGGTGTTAGAGAAAGTTGTTAGCCTTGATAGATAAATCTCGCTACCAACGTTAGCAAAGCTGCCGTGCAGATGTAAATTGCATTTCAACAAGTGTCCGCTGCTGGTCTTGTCCCGACTTAAAACTGAATTTCGAGTCGATGTTACCGCCACAAAAATGCGGAAGCCTCCAAAACACAAATATTCACAAGTGAAGCAGGAACATAATCCACATTTTTTACACTTCAATCGATTTCACAGCGGTTCTTCTTTCCGTCTTCTTGAGTGTTAATCCACGGGCAGCAGAGCTATTTCAGACTAACTACAACCCACCGACTCCACTGGAGATAAACAAGCGGCGCCAAAAGA
The DNA here is from genome assembly GCF_008692095.1 of Etheostoma spectabile. Classification (NCBI taxonomy): domain Eukaryota; kingdom Metazoa; phylum Chordata; class Actinopteri; order Perciformes; family Percidae; genus Etheostoma; species Etheostoma spectabile. Next base: position 30,771,992 of record NC_045733.1, on the reverse strand, counting down.
AAAGCTTGACTCCTTCGTCGCTGCTAAAGCAGAACTCTTCCAGAGACCATGCTGCTAATGTTTTCAGCCTATTATAGCCGTCGGTTGGCAGGGCTAGTGACCACAACTCTGATCCGCTGGCTTGTTATCCTACATACTAGCTACTGCGAGAAAAACATTACCTCGTTAAACGCCGTCAGTACCGTTGATGTCCACAGGGCGGCGACAGAGTTACTACATCATTATCCTGTCTCTCTATGGCACTGGTTCCCAAACTTTTTCTGCTCAAGACCCAAAAGAGAAATTTGGTGTCTCCCCGGGACCCAAATTTACGGAACAAAACCATGAATTTAAATTTATATGAAGTATATTTATTCCATTATAAAAGTAAACAAAAACAGAAAAGGTCTCTATTCTCCTTTCTGTGTCTCACCCCTTTCTCAGCTCATTTTCTTATCCCCTCCCATCATCCCTCAGTACCCACACCAACATTTTTTAAAATAATGCTGACTTGAATTTAATGAGATGTATGTGGCTGGTTGAAGATATCAACCAGCTGATCTAGTCTAGGTTCGGTTTTTGAAAGTGCCATTCTGAGGTCATGCTGAGCATTTAGTCTGTTCTCTGCCAATTGGCGACCCAATAAAACGGGTCTGCGACCCATATTGGGTCCCGACCCTAAGTTTGGGAAACATTGCTCTATGGGATTACTAATAACATCATCATCAGAGCTGAAAGAAGTACTCAAATTAAAAAAAGTACCCAGGTCATATACTACACTGCCGTTTAAAAGTTTGGAATCATCTGTTATAATACTGTTTTTTTCTTCTTCCCTCCAATAACTTTTAACAGAGCTAAAAACTTATAATAATTCAGACACTAGATCTATTCTATATATATATATATATATATATATATATATATATATATGAAATGTGTATACGAAATGAGATTCAAAAGTTCTTTATAGTCAAAAAGATTTTGTGTTAAATAATCTTGGTTTTGTCTTTGGTTTTTATGATTATATTATTATATGATAAGTAGCCTTCATGTGATTACCCAAGTCCATATTTATATTCAGAATCAACAAATCGGCCCAGATTCTTTCACCAATGACTGCTTAATTATTCTCTTCTTATTCAACTGTTGCTGAGAGGCATATTTCTTTCTGCCCTTTCAATTAAACCATTGTACAACGTTTTGTCCATGCACAAAACAAACCTTTCATACAAAATAATATCTATTTGTGGAGCTAGCCTAAAACCATCAAACACCACAATGTAATGTAACGAATGTAATGTAATGAAATACCACAGTGTAAAACTCAGCATAAGTAAAAGTCCTGAATTCTAAATGTTACTTAAGTGAAACTACAGAAGTATTATCTGCAAAATGCACTCTAAAATATCAAATGTAAAAGTACACATTACAAAAAATGGCTCCTTTTAGTTACATTTTTATAGAATGTTATACTATTCTGTTTTTATCATGAACAAAAACTTGTAGTTCATCTATGTGGAGTGGATTTTAGATATTTGTGTATACTACTAGGTAGTAATATAGTACTGCATGATATCACATAAGTGTATAATTTCTTTAATGTAAAAAGGATTTAGTAACTAAGTGTGTGGCGTAAAAAGTATACTATTTGCCTCTGAAATGTAGTGGAGTAGTAGTTTAAAGTAGCACAAGAGGGAAATACTCAGTAAAGTACATGTATGTACATTAAAGAATTGTTTTAATGTTGTAGTTGAGAGGGAAATGAGTGAGAGTGCGTTATACAATGTTGGATAAGGATGGAAAAATGTTGGATAAGGATGGGAAAGTACTGCATTTAAAAACTTGCTTAAGTAGAAGCAAAAATATTATATATACACAGCATATATTACAACTTTTTCATTGTTTATTCTCACTTTATTGTTTAATTGTTGAGCAAGGACGACTGGCAAAGTAAGCGTTTTATTAAAATTGGAATTGGAATCCTCAAGATGACTCTTCACTCTTTTCCGGTGAGGGATGAGCGTTACTGCGCAGCCTCCAACTGAGCTCGAAGACGTAGATGTGACGTGAGCAACCTGTCTGAAAGTTGTAAGTCTTCTAGTAGCTGTGCAAGAGAAATCTCAATCAATCTGAATCTTGCAGAGATGGAGGGAGAAGGTATATGTAAGAAGATAACATGGCACAGGCTAATTATTGCCAACTAAAATGCTAGTAACATTAGAGTTACATTAGAGTGATAGTTAGCATAAAAATGGCGCCATTGGCGCTACGCTTAGCGGAGGCTGGTGGCTTACTACCCGATGTGAGTCGAGTGCAGATGTGAGTTGCGCATGCGTCATTTTGCGACAAGTAGCCTACAAGAACCTTTTTCTTAATACGTCACTGACAAGAACATGCTAATGGTCCAAAGTTTGTTCACTGCTGGCCACAAGTTAGCAATCAATCACAACAAAGGCCGTTACTTGAATGGTGTTTCGAGCAAATATTAGCAATCCAACAATCAAAGATGGCTAAAACGTTTTTGAAATGATTTCCATCTTTAGTTATAGTTTGTAATGAGAAAAGTTTATTTTATCAATTTCATAAATTTCAGTATGACATGTCATGCAGTTAACCATTTAAATCTGAGCATGCCCAACTCACATCTGCACTTGACTCGCATCAGGTAGTGACAATATAAACTACAGTAGAATTTGGACTGACAACATATAAAATAAATAAGGGAAACTTTGTCAAATTATTTTCCAACAAGACATAATACAAATCTCTGTATTCAATGTCCGTCTTACACTATGTTTTTACTAAACTGATTCTGGAATGTAACAATCTTGTTTCAGTTGTACGAGATAACCAGCCCATGAGAGGTATTGAACAAAAAAAATATAATTCCCTGTAAATTAACTTAGAAAGCCAATGACTGAGCACATCTGCACAGTTTTGGAGTGCCATGTCACATCCTGGTTGTGAATGTCGGAGCTATAAGTGGCAGCTTAGTTCAGAGCACCAGGGCTGTGGTCATGGCCAGCTCAGTCCAGTCCAAAACAAACCAACTTCCTGACTTTCTTGCCCGACAAAAAGACAGGAAAGACTCCGGGGACAGATTAGTGCCAGGACAGACTGGACGTGGTGTAAATGTGAATTTGTCATGCCCATGCAACTAAATTAGAAATTCGTTCTAGAAGTATGTTTAAAAGAAAAACCATCAATTTTTGAGATTAACAGCTCAATATGAGCGCGCCAAAAATTCAAAAAATTCTTTTTTCAAATACTATGTGTGATGCCACTTTCTCCTTGCGTAAATATTAGACTGTGTGTGTGTGTGTGTTAACGATGGGCTGAGGGTCAAATCAAAATCAAGAGAGCGTTGAATCTTACTCGAACCATATGTAAAAATCAAAACAAAATAAAACAAAACAAACAATCTACTACTTACGACAAAATAAAATACGGCCAAGGAGAAAGAGTCAATCTTGTTTTTTCCCCCCCACAACTTTGTTTTTTTCTTTCCCATTTGTCTCAAGCAGCAACAGAAAATCCAACGCAAAAATGGCCCACAGCAGACGGAGTCACTGAGTCCAAGACCGGGTCAGGACTCGCAAAACACCGCCTCCTGAACTACAGCCCGGCTGAAAAAAGTACGCTGGGACTTTGGTATTTGCGGAGGAGATGTTTAACAGACCTTTTATCAGTCAGGTGAGCATATAAAAGACACAAAACGTGATCTCTTTACATGTAACATACATCTTTTTATAATTAATTAATCAAGGCCCATGCAGAAGATATTCATAATATTTAAAGCAAAACATACAAATCTTAAACCTTTGACCTAGCTGCAGTTACAGACAATAAAGCCAGTAAGAAAAAAAAAAAAAAAAGAAAAAAAAAATTGAGCAAGTTTCTTGTGGCGTGACGGCACAATGGAGAATTTCCATTAAGAATAAAGCACATATGGTGATCCTCATAATAAAAAATAATGCACATAAATTTGCATAGGCACATAAGAGAAGTGCAGTAGGCAATGTGTGGGAAAGCCGGGGGTGGTTCAGGTCAGGGCTTTCTGCAACCCTCCAAGTGGGTTTTGTGGTTTAAATCAGTGTCTGTCGCCCTTTTTTAATCCTTTCGGGGTTTTTTTCTTTCTATTTTCCATAAAATTTCTTGTTGAGCAGGAAAATGAGCAGGTTGACATTGATGGTGGCTTTATCAAAGAGCTTCATCACCGCCACACCTTCGTACTGCAGCTGGAGGAGATCCTGAGAAACAAACACATGAAAAGATCAGCCGCAATAAATCAATCACAGCTGACCGTCTCTAGAACGCACCAATATTCACTGTTTGGCGATTGTAGAAAAGAGAAAAAAAAGGAGAGAATTGTACCTGATATTCTAACTGTAACGTCTCCAAGTGCACGCCCATGAACTTGGCCTTCACCTCAAAAACTCCGACCGTCTCTGCTGGAGAAATCTCAAAAATAGCATTCTTGAACCTGTGGAGAGAGAAGAGGAAACAGGAGGGAAGACTCGTTAATAAGAAACTGATCAATGACAGCCAATTGCTTAAATTGCTGATACATAAAAATGAATAACTCAATGCAGGCTAGTTCACAGCATTCTGGGATGGGAGAAAAAAAAAAAAACACGCTCTGGTTTATTGGCATTTCTTCAAACCAATCACAATCGTCGTGGGTGGTGCTGCAGAATATCCTCGGGAAGAACATTGTTTTGGCAGAACGTGTGTACGTTCAAAGGTTGTTTTAGTCGTGCAACAGAAACCTCCGATTGGACAGATAGTCTAGCTAGCTGTCTGGATTTACCCTGCAGAGATCTGACGACCAGGTAACCACAGTCCTCAGATTGGACAGATAGTCTAGCTAGTGGTCTGGATTTACCCTGCAGAGATCTGAGGACCAGGTAACCACAGTCCTCAGATTGGACAGATAGTCTAGCTAGCTGTCTGGATTTACCCTGCAGAGATCTGACGACCAGGTAACCATAGTCCTCAGAAATCCACCAGCGTTTAGAACGCCAACACAAAGAAAAAGGAAGGTAATGGACACCCGGCCGTAAAGAGGGACATCCGGCGGAACTTCTGGAGGCAACGAACCACTCCTGGAAGTGGAACGTCATGGATCTAGACTACATTAAAGAAAGCAGAACTCACTGGTTGGGCTGCAGATCCTCTATGGCGATAAGCACGCCCTTCTCATGGAGGCGAGAAGCGGTGTATTTCTGAGAAACCTGTTTACTCTTCTTGGTCTTGTTGTCGCCTGGTTTCTTTGACAACCTGGGGAGAGACAGGAAGACAGTGTACACAAATTAAAGTTTTGAATGAATTCCCAGATGCAGATTATGTGACCCAGATAATGTAATAACACTGTTGTAGCGTTACAAAGTACAAATACTTTGTTACTGTACTGAAGTAGAATTTTCATGTATCTTTACTTTGTTATTTATATTTCTGGAAACCTTTACTTTTACTCCACTACATTTCCCCTAAGCATCTTCGGTACTCGCTAAGAAATATTTCCATACGTTGAGAGTGAAAGATTCTTCTTCACAAAACAATTTAATTACTTTAAGGTGTGGAAATCCTGAAAATTATGCTTTTCTATGAGGAAGCCACAATAAAAGTTCAAATCAAAGTTTCTATTTAATAAAATGTATATAAAAATAATAAAAATTCCTCTTTTAGGAATAATATTTTGCTCTATCTAGATATTATTAATTTAATATCAGAAAATTACTTCTGATAGTTAAGTACAGTTAATATCAGATAGAAGTAATATTCTAAATGGTGACTAACTTCTACCACAGTCATTTTCTGGTAAGATACTGGTACTTTTACTCAAGTATCGCTTTCAAGTACTTTATAACAGACTGTAATAACAAATATACAGCCTTTTAAACAACACCTCTTTATTATCATAAAACATTTTTTTTTCCTTGTCAAGTTTGTTGCTAAGAACGTGTATAGGGTCAAGTGCCAACTACTAACAATTGAAATAATTATAAAAATATATAGTCCAACCAATAATCACTTACATAATTACAATCTGGCATATCTAAACAAAATCAACAATTCCCATTTGACTTAAGGCCTTAGCTAATGTTAGCAATTCACTGATGTTGAACAAAGGAACCGTGATTATGTAAAAGAAAAAATGGACAAGTAGACAATTATGTAATAATTGTTCCAAGCCTAATGTGTATGTGATTTAAGAAACCTGCAGAACCGCTGCTCCTCTCCGTTCTTTTAAATCAAGGCTGAAGACCTTTCTTTTTGATGCTGCCTTTCTTTAAATGACTGCTCATTTCTTTAAATTTCTTATGCTGCACTGTAACTTTTATTCTTGTGTTTTATGTGTGTATTTTTTAACGGTCTATTCATGTGTTTTACCGGTTTTTAATGCTTAGGATTTTTAACTGTTTGTACCTGTGTTTTATCTGTTTAACTGATTTTGTGTAAAGCTCTTTGAATTGCCCTGTTGCTGAAATGTGCTCTACAGATAAAGCTGCCTTGCCTTGCCTGATAATACAGACTAATTTCATTTGTGACACCTCCCATGGTGTTTTAGAGCCCGCTCCTTGGTTCCTGCAGTACTATTTATCTACTTAACGAGGCTGCAGCTGGGCTTCATTCTGCACTCCAGGACTAACACGGCCCTGATTAGATGTCCCCTTTCCAAACTAGCAGGAGCCTGAGGATCAGCACTGGGATTCACTGCCGGTTAGAAGTGACCCAGCTGGGATTTTGGCACAATACAAAAATGTGCTTTGAAAAAGAAAAAAAGGGAAACAGAATGTTCTATTACACTCATACTACATGTGGGAATAAGTCTGATTGGAGTCAGACATCTAAATGTAGATATTTCGTGACTGCTGCATGTATTCCCTCTTCTTTCTGTTGTCTCCTCTCTGCATAGCCAGACCCACAGACGTACTCCGGTCAGGCTACGCCACGCACTTTTCCGGGATAGGAGAAAAACGTGTGCTGGTTTACTGGCATTTATTTAAACCAATCACATTCGTCTTAACCCCCATGTTGTCCTTGGGTCAAACTGGCCCGTTTTCAGTTTGTTTGTTTTTTTGTCACACAAAAATGGGCCGTCGAAATAAGCGCTGATCATGTCAACATTAAAATTATCAAAAAACTTTGGAAAAAACATCCAAAAAAAGCACCCACAACATTGAAAAAGTGACAAAAATGTTAGGAAAAACGATAATAGTGTTGAAAAAAAGTGACCAGGAATTTGTTAACATTGGTGAAATGAATATTTTAATTAGCTTGCTTTTTTGTATCTTATCTAATGTATTTATGAATGTAACACAATATGCATTATTCCTTTTTTTTCATGGTTGACGGAAAGACAACACAAGGGTTAAGGGTGCTGAGGGCCAGACGGAGCCATGGTGCCGCTCGGGAGGGAAGATGTTTTGGGGGACCGTGTGTGCGTCCGACAAGTTGTTTTAGTCGAGCAACAGAAAACTCGGATAGCAACTCCATAGCTTATTTTTCGCACACGATGTTTTCAGAAACATTTTGGTGAACAATTGATGTAAAATAAGCGAAAGCTTCAAACGAGCCGCCATGTTGGACTGTTTTGAAATCAGGGAGCAGCCCACGAGCGGAGCTTTAGTGCGATCAGGTGCAGCCGTCGTGGTTGGAGGAGGAAGGAGTTCCTTTGCTTCATTGAAGAGAAACTGATAACTGCTAGTGGGGGGGGCCCATCAAGCGTGAATGCTGGGAAGCGGGGCGATGCCTCCCGTCAAAAAAACACCCCTGCGGACACGTGTCCACAGATTGCGAGGCAAAACATGAAACCACGCATGACATTTGTGAAGTGTTAAATAAAATGAGAGATCACTTACTTCCCCTTGCTGGCCAGGTTGTCCATGCACGTCTTGATATACTGATTGTACGAATCAATCTGAACTTCGTAAAAATTGGTCTTTGAATTCAGGGCGGTGTTGGTCTGCTGAAGTCTCACCAGCTCAGCTTTCCTTCGCTGGCGATACCGCCTCTGGTTTCTGATGTCCTGTAACACACAAACACGTTGAATATAAATAAGACACAGCTCGTTTTAATTGTCCACTTTAGCCCTATTGCATAAGATCAGTATTACCTGGGGACCGCTTGCAATTTGAAATAATTGCGGAGCACGTCATCTTAATCCTGTGTGAATCTGCCATGTCTAGAGTTTGTAAACTAAAATGTCTACCGCAAATGACCTGCCATATTTGACCAAACACATAGTATGTGGTGTGATATTAACCCTGTTTGGCGTCGTTATTGGCTGCGTTGATTGTGAATGAAAGTTTTGACAGAGCATTGACATATGTGGGGGATAATGTCCGAAAATCTGAGTAAAATACAGACATAATTTATCCTGTGTGAATACGCCGCACGCAACACAGATATGAGGGGTTATTTCTAAGGGTGTAAATCACATGTCTTATCACGATATGATATTATATCAACAAAACAATATCTACTGATATTACAAAGTGTGCCACTATATGCTTCAATTCAACTCGACAGATATGGGACAATACATAAGCCTATTTAATACAATCATTTACATTTATATATATTTACAAAAAGCAACTTAAATATGATGTGTAAGTTTTATTTTTTGTGCTCTTCCAGAAATTTAAATTAAAAACTATTTTTGTTAATAAAAAGAGCAAAGATAAAGTGGGAATTTCAAAATAAAGCATCTTAAAGATGTTGATATGTATGCTTATTTTCACTTTGTATCGATGATATTGCTCCGTTAAGGATTGAATCAATATATCGATCCAGACCGATGTATAGTGACACCCCTAGTTGTTTCTAAAATCGCATGATGTCCTCTGGGAATACTAGTCTCATGCGAATAGGGCTTTTCAGACACTTCTATTTACCTTGGCTATGTCGTTGATGAGGTCCTGGAAGCGGTTCTCGGGGTGAACCTTCCCCAGCTCTGCCAGCCTCTGCAGGTTGCTCTTGATCTTGTCCTTCTTGCCCTGCAGCGTCAGGCTGTCGTCCACCACCGGTTTGACCCGCTTCATCTTCTCGGGAGTCTTGGCGTCTCTGATGGCTCTCCTCTGCATGGCACGCTGGTACTCGGCTTCCTGTCGTCCAGGGAAAGAAGCGGATCCTAGTTACCATAGTGTTAGTTAAACAATGTTTCTATAGACCATATCAAAGTTGGAAAGGCAAACATTCTAAAAGGCCCCAAGTTTGTTTCCTGTTGCCAGACCCTCCTCCACAGCCTATTTTATCGCACAAAATTGCATAAATATCCTGCATGTTCCATCGCATTTTTTAAGAAAACGTGCCGCGTCATCAAGGATTTTTCCTCACAACAATCACAAAAAAACTCAGCATTTTTCTGACATGACTGTTCAATCATCCAATCCACCAAACACCAAATGTGTCAATGGCAGAATTAGCTGTTTGGCATTGGCAGAGAAGATTTGGCAAAGTTGTCATACTGCTCACACCACAAATGCATGTTCAAAGGGAACTAAGCAGGCTTTCCAACGTTATAAGATTGATTGCCAAAAAGCATTGTCACCACAGAGAAATAATCTACCAAACAAAAATGTTCTTACTTTTTGTGCCAAGTTTATACATTTAATATAAATTTGTGAACTTTCACGCACTGAATTCAAGCCAAAGTACACTGTGAAGACAGTAAAGCATGGTATTTTGTCAACAATAATGCATGGGAATTTAGTCTCAGTCAGCGTTTTTGGACATTGGTGCAGTCTAGTCATTGTCTCGTCTTAGTCATGTTGGCCTACATACATATTTAGTCTTGTCTCGTCTGACGAAATTAACACTAATTGTAGGTCCACGACATCAGCAGTGTAATGTAGTGGCTTTGTATTTCTGACCTGTTCTGGGCCTGCTGAGGAGTCCAGGATCTCAGTCAGAGTCTCCCCAGGTTGGAACCTGATCACATCCACAATGAGCCTCTTGGTGCTGAAAAAAACAAACATTTAAGAAACCAATGAATTTTCTGAAACAACCATATGAATCTACTTTGCTAACTATTAACTATTGATATTACATTGACATGTATATATGAGGCTGGATATCTTCATAAATTTAGGGATGCACCGAATCCAGATTTTAGGGGTTCGGCCATATACAGAATCCACTGGTTAAGATTCTGCCGAATCCGAAACCAAATACTGAATCCTCCTCCCATCCTCAGTCCATTAACACAGTAAACACATTAATAGAGTAAACAACGTCCACAGCCTCTAAAATAGTTAAATGTAACAACTTAATGTTGAATCAATGTCAGACGCTCTTCTTACATCGTAGGAAAGCACGTCGCTATCGCCAGAGGAGTGACAGTTTTGTTTGGAAAATTTTCGGCCCAACTGATGAGCGGCCCAACTACGTAGACACCTTCTGGTAATCAACGGCAGCGCCATTACATTGACCTGCGTGGCACGGCTAAAAATTCGGCACAAACTGAACCCTGTCAAAAAGCCCAACATTATGCCGAATCCAAACCCGAATCCTGGATTCGGTGCATCCCTGCTTAAATTTGTATGTCGTTATATTGTGATATGACTCTGATGATGTCTTCTCCTGGTTTTAAAGCTTGTATTACAGTAAAGTGATGTATTTTTCTGAGTTTACCAGGCTTACTAGCAGTTCTATGATTTGCCTTTGCCCATTTAGTCATTGTATCAACATTATCAGCTATTATTTATCAAAAATCTCATTGCGTTAATATTTTGAGATTTTCAATCAATTTTCAACCCTACAATATCGCCTCGATATCAACATTGATGTATTTGGTTAAAAACATTGTTATATTTAATTTTATCTATATATCGCCCCGAATGTGAAACTACAGAATGAACTTACTTGAGCAGGAGAGTCCGGGCATCCATCTCAGCATTGGCCTCACCTGGGACGTCAAATTTGTTAGTGAGTGTGAGTGAAACCTCGGTCTTCCCCATCTGCTCTTTGTTGGGGTCGTCAGAAGGAAGAGGATTTTCACCTGAAAGAGAGAGAGAGCTATTCAGATGAAGGGACAGTGTGCTCAAAGGATCAGATGATAATATATGGATGGTGTATCGTATCGAATTGCGAGGTACCCTTTGATTCCCACCCCTATTTGGGACCAGGCTATTTCTGGAAACAAAAGCATTTGGCATTTGGAAAGTTACATCACTGATGTTTGAGTTTGCTACAATGTAACATCTCCAGTCTCTCTTTCTTCATCTGTTCCTGAATGTACTGTAGCAAGCGACGAAGAGCATGCTGTACCCAGCATGCCGTCCGGTGGTATAATAGTAAAATAGTGGTGCCCTCTTAAAGGTGCTGTGGGTAGGATTGTGAAGATCGGAGATTAAGCCAAAAAAAGTCCCTCCCCTCTTTCCACCAAAGCCAAAAATGGCGCCCCCCCCCCACACACACACAAGGGAGAGCTACGCACAATAGAGCAGTTGTGAAGAGGGGGGAAGGGGAGGAAACCTATCTGCACCTCATGCACTGGGCAGCGGGAGGCAGAGGGGAGGATGCTATGCCATACGTGTGCATGAGCAGTGACTGACACGCAGTTAGAGCCCCCCCCCC
>NC_045733.1:30748413-30760420 GCF_008692095.1 Etheostoma spectabile | reverse complement strand
CCGGCCCTGATTGATGCATCTTAACAGGGAGCAGTGGATTTTTGCAAATCACACTACAGGCTTTAGATGTAGTTCTACTTGAATATAGGGTATATTGCACCTTTAATGCACTATACAGTGTGAACGTTCAGCACTACTAATAAATATCTAGAGCTCACACTCAACATTGCACTTCCTTGGGTCCTCAGCAAAACACCCAGCAAGTGTGAAGTCTATCGAGTGTCAAAAAAAAATGGGCCCACCTAATAACTGACCCTCCTCCTATTTTAGTTTTATTTGCTGAACTGGAACCACACCGACAAAGAAAGCCTTCGGCTTCACTCCACTCACCGATGAGGGACTCTACGGTGGGAACCTCGCCCAGGTCCTCCAGCAGCTCATGGATGGGGTCATTGTGCTCTGGAGCAATGGCGTCCTGGTGGTCCAGCAGCAGCTAACAGGACAGAAGAGCCCAGGCAGTGTTAGTCATACTGTATAAGACAAAATCTCTTAAATAAAAATAAAAAAAGCATCTGGAAATCAAAAATTTGAGTACAGGAATATAAGTGTGACAGTGGGAATGATTTGAGAGCGGGAAGGAGGGGGTCCAAACTCACTGTGTGAGTGTTAATAATCTCTCCGATGGAGATGTAGATGACAGGTTTGGTGACAGTGACCAAGTCGGAGTACTCATCCACGTTGAACTTATCTTCAAGTGAGGGAACGTCACAGGCCGCCAGGAAGAAACGCCTGCGATGTAAGAAGGGATAAGGTCAGAAGAAGAGCTTTAAACAGCAAAGACAGCATGAGAGCATCACTGAGGAGAAACTAGACATTTACTAACAGCATCCTGAAGTAACTGAGTGCCCCTTTTGGAAAGGTTTTAGCTTCCGCACACTCTATTAAAACATTGCTAGTTGTACCACATCTGCCTCAAATGTCCATAATAATAAACATCCAACCTGAACTTCTGGTGGGAGGAACTGAGATATTCATTGATGGGATTGAGATGGGCGTTGTCTCCCAGGAACATCTTATTGGAGGCGGCGTGCTGCAGCATCTTGGCGACAGAGCCCAGGTTTCGCCGCTGCTCGGTGGTCAGCTGGCCACCCGCCGACACCTCGATGATGTCAAAGGCATCGGGTGCCACGATGGCCGGGTTCATGTAGCGGTAATACAAGAGGTTCCCCACAATCTGAAACGTAAAAATCAAATGACCCAGTTAGTCAAAGTATTATCACAAGAAAAGGAGACATATTTTTCATGCTTTATGAACACTTTTTTTTGGATGAAAAATAGCTGCAATGCCATATAAAAAGCTCCTAAAATTGGAGACATATTACTTTTTGTATGAACACTGTTCAAACTATTTAGAATGAAATGTTAGTGAAGTTATAGGTGTGCTGCATGATGCAGCCATAAACAGAAATACTAGTATTCCGAAAAATAAGGATTATTGTCATTTAACTTGTGTGCTGGATTTAGGGTGATCTATTTGCAGAGATGAAATATAATATTCTTAACTATGTTTTCATTAGTGTAAATCACCTGAAACTAAGAATCATTGTGTTTTTGTTAGCTTAGAATGAGCCCTTCATATGCGTTTTGGTTTTATTATACAGAGCCCACCATGTTGCCCTGCCATGTTTTTACCAGGGGTTGATGCATAGACTGTAAAAGTTAACCCAAAACATCTGGATCGCCCCCTGGTTGCTGGCAGCAGTATATGTTATAAATCACCGCCCCTCCATGTTACCAAATAGGACATGGGCCAAACTAAAAAATGTCAAATACATTTTTTATTCAAAGATGATTACTGTCATTTTAGGTAGTTCTTATCACGCTGATGTCTGTTGAAATGCTCATTTTTCTGATAAGTTTTGTTTTTATTAGTTATTTAATGCTATAAAAAATGGGGGGGGGGGGGGGGGGGGGGGATGTCATGATTGACAGCTGTAAATCACTCGCAATTGGCCGGGAGGGTATTTGGGCGAGACTTTTAAATTACAAGATGTCAGCCCCCGTATCCGGGGTATTTTGGCTTCACTTTTTTACATCGAGAGGAAGTGGAGAGGCATCCTCCATATTTGTATACAGTCTATAGTTTCTACAGCGGAAAACCAAAAAGCGGCTCTAGAAAGGGTTTATCAAGTTTTAACGTTACCCGAAGGCCACCATGGGTTCTACTTCACACTTGGAAAGGCAGAGATGAGCGGTATTCAGGTGGTTGCAATCTGGAACCTCACCGCTAGAGGCCACTAAATCCTACACAGTGCTAGTTTAAGTTATTTAGGGACCACATTCGTTGTCAGACCAAAAAAAAGCTGCAAACGGCGTCCTTGTTGGCATCTTTCTATTTTAGGACTATTCATATTAACCATGAAGGGAAGGAGTTGAGATTCAAAAGTTTGGTAGGTGCTAGTGCAGAAGAGGAAAAGGCTCTTGACCCTGTCAGCGTGTGCAGAGGAGAGCCAGAGGAGTGTCATGGGCCACCTTTATGTCAGCAGACAGAGTGAAGGAGGACATCACCACCCCGGCAGAGAGGCTGCAGCTGGTCGGCAAGGCGGGGAAGGGCAGAGCAACAGCAGAAAAAGGGGAGAAAAAAAAAAGGAAAGAAAGGTATAAGAAACAGGGAAGAGAGAGCCAGGCCGAAGACGATCAATGAAGAGGCCAGAGAGGAGGAGCTGTGGTGGTCAGTTCACCCAGTTTTCAACAGAACTGTCTATCTCAGAATGACGGCAAACTATCTCGATGCAGAAGGAGGTGGTGGTCATAGCTTAAGGTAGGGCTGCACAATTAATCGCAATTTTATCGAAATCACAGTTTGGAGTACTGCAATATCCAAATTGCAGCTTTTAACACATATTTTGTTAAAGGCAAAAAAAGGGGTCAAACCATTCTGAAATAAGTACTGTGGTGCTGCAGAGACATCCCAGCAACTAAAGAAAAAAATCTTTGTTTTGTACAGATCCTCGCAAAAATCACGCTATAAATCAATTTAACTTTTTAGATTTTAATATTTTTTAATGAAAATGAGAGTAATGATACAAAATTGACCATTTCCCTCCAATATCTTGAATCATATCGCAATCGTAATTTCAGTCAAAAATGAATCTGATACATTTTTTCCTCATATCGTGCAGCCCTAGCTTAAAGTGGACAAATCTGTGTGTGACCTGCTTCTGAATTTAATTTTGAGATGTTTAAAGTGCACAAATCAAATGCCATGAACCACAGTTGTATTGGGTTTGTAGTATTTTCCACCAGGCAAGTCTGTGCTGCGAGACTCATCTTAGAAGAGGAAAAACCTAACACCACATCACAGATCTTTTTTAAAAGGACAACGTCAGAAAAGAGAAGGCATGGAGTTTAACCGTAGTAGTGTCTGGAGTTGAAGGTACATACTAGCTAAATAAACATGTGATTGTTCTTTCAAGTACTTTTAGAGAAAATAAAAATCTGTGAGTCGGGCAGCGAGACGCTCTTGGTGTGACGTGGCGGAGGACGGACCAAAACCAGAATCCAGCACAGACGCACCTGGTGGAACATCCAGGGAAGTCTCAGTGTCAGAGACCTCATTAAACTGAAATCCTCTGCATGGTTAGATAACACTGTGGTGAGTGGGAACTAGGATATAGAAAATATATTTTTCTTTTGCGGTTTGGTAGAACTGACCCTTTAAAGACTGGGAAGCACATGTTGAGTGACAAACATTACACTTCCGAATTAAAGATGCAAACCTTGAGCAGCTCATCCTCCGTAGCATCTGGGAACTTCTCATGGAGGGTGTCCTTCAGCACCTTGGAGATGAAACGCATCCCATATCTGACGGACAAAAAGCCACACAGACAACGTGAGACAGGCAGCGGGAACAATTTCCCTAGAAATGTTGGTTCGATGCAGCTGACTCGTGTCTGTGAAAATGCAGACAGTGATGCTGTAGGTGAGGAACGTACGGGATTTTATCCACCGAGACAATGATGGCAGACAGGAATTTGTCAGTGATGGTCTTCATGTTCTTGATGGAGGCTTCCAGTCTCGTCCTCACCTCCTCGTGGGACATGGCCTGCTCTGGAGTCACGTCATAAGGCAGCTTACTGTTGAGGACAGGGCAGACAGAACACCGTTAATATCATATCCCTCTAAAGCCTTTTGCTTCACTAGTGTGCAGTACTGTAGCCATGCTTTCATCACTGCAAAAAACTTCTGTAATTTGAAAAAATGTACTAATACCAACAAAGAAATCTGTCAATGGGATAAGCAATAATGAATTGATAAGATTTCTTGAAACTAGCATTTAAACCAGGCCACTACAAAACACCATCTGTTCTTAAAACTAAAGTAAAAAAGACAGTTTGTATTTTTTATATATTTATTTTATATATTTATTACTGTTAATTACTTTGTTATCTCATAACTTTTTTAGCTGACACATTCTATAGTATAATGTCTGTCCAGTGACCCTACAAACTACAAACTTTACGTTTACTGGTGAACAAATGTAAATGGTGATTGACCAGAGTATTCAACATCAATAAATAGAAATATTAAGATTTAATTGGCCATAAAATAAGTGATGTGACTTTCTTGGTTTGCCGTTTGTTGCATTATGATTTTCCTGTATTTAAAAAGATTAGACAGCCACCCTCTTGTCACGTAGCCTTAAGCTCACCTGGCCTCTCCAGTCTGCGTCTCCATCTGGTTGACCCAGCCCTTATAGATGTCCACCGGGTCGGTCTTGATGTTTAGGGATTTGTCGTCCATGATCTCCTTGACGACCGGTGCCAGGATCTGCCGCAGCGCGTTCTGCCCCCGCGCACCGCGGTGGAAACTCACCACCATCTTGATGACAGTCGGGTTTCCTGTGACGATCTCCTTCATCTGGTCCACTTTTGACCTGCGGACAGTTGAAACCATTTTTTAACTGTGTATTCATGGACACTGGATTTAAAACTGTGCTCATAAAAGGACTGTTGCAGTGTCTGGTTCTCACTTGATCTCCTCCTGCAGGGCTGTTTTGAAGAGCTTGGCTAGCAGGTACTCCTCCCTCTGGTTGGAGGCGTAGTTGTACAGGGTGAAGATGACAGAGTCCATGAACTTTGTGGATTTATTCTGTGGCATCTGGAAGATCAGCTTGGCCAGATACGTGGGGTTGGTCTATAGAATGGAAGCAGACACTGGGTTAAATATCATCAGTAAGTAAGTCAGTTAAATGTTTTTAAAGAGCGCTTATCATGGATAAAAATCACAAAGTTTTTTAAATAAAAAACACAGAAGATCATACATGTAACAAACACAATGAACAATTCAAATTACAAAGTAATAGAAAATAAATTAAAGTGAAGATAGGTCAACCAAATGCCTGTTTAAAAAGGTAGGCCTTTATCTGAAAACAGCTGAGTGTAAAGGTGGAGGCAGAGCGCTCCAAAGTCTCAGTGCTATGGACTCAAAAGATCGATGACCACAGGTCTTAATATTGTTGAAGTAGCTCGGCCATGTATGCAGGTATATCAGCCTCGTTCACCAACATACTGTATGTAGTTGCTTTTCCACATCAACTATTTCCAGCTGTGTTGTGTTGCATTTCAAGTTGTATTTTATGTCATTAAACTGTATGTATTTCTAACGTATTTTGTTTTAACTAGCCCTCCTTTCCTTTCCCTAAGTAGCTTTGCCTCTTGTCAGGCCGCCATTAAATATAACAAGCTGTTCTTAAGGACCTGCCTGAAAAAAATGAAGGTGAAATGAAACCAAAATAAAAAAGGTGCCTGATTGTACAACTCTCTGTCCGTAAGAGTGAGAACTTAAAGTGAATCCTCTCTGCTACGGGGAGCCAGTAAAGATACTTAACAGGGGTGATGTGAGACCGTCTTTTTGTCACACACACACACACACACACGCGCACGCGCACGCGCACGCGCACGCGCACGCGCACGCGCACACGCACACGCACACCAAGGCATGACTAGAAAGAATCTTATACCGTCCCAGTTGTGATTGTTTCAGTTACAAAGTGAGGCAATAACCATCTGGAGCATCCAAGAAGTCTATATAATTTTAATTTATTTTATGCCTTTGTTGTTTCATGCAGCCAACCTCATGATAGGGCAATCATAATTTAAGGGGGGCAGTGCCACCCCGTGTCCCCCTTGCAGCCCCCGTCCTGATGAGTAGCCTTGAGGCAGATGGCAGATATCAGGATTAGGGACAAAGAAATCCAAGAGCAGAGATGTAACTGTAACGTTACCTGTAACAGGTAGAAGAGGTACTGGTAGGCTTCCAGTTTGACCCTCTTCTCCTTGCTGAGGGCCTTCAGGCCCCCCCGCTGCTTGTTCATCATCATCATGTCGGACAGCTGGCCCTTGTTCTTCTTGGTCAGCTTCTTGCTATGCGACACCACCTCCTGCAGCGTGATCTTGTTCTTCACCAGCAGGCCGATCTTGATGTCCATCAGGTTCAGGTCGTTCTCCAGCTGCTGGTTGGAGCGGATGTTGGTGACCACCTCCTCGCGGAGCCGCATCAGTTCCAGCTCCTCCTGGAAGTCCTGGTCGCTGTGGTCCAGCAGGTGGACAAACTTCCTGACCACTGCCATCGGAGGATCGTCTGCGCTGACTGGTGGGGAGGAGGAGGAAGGACATGTTGACAATCAATTAGGGGTGGGATACAGCATAGTTTCGCTATATTTTTCTTGGCTATAATAAATCGAGACTTAGACACCAAATATTAAATCCTCAGAATTTAAGTTTTTGGTACTACAATAAAAAAAATCAATCCCATTTTGCAGGTCACTCTCTCTAATGTCTCTCTCGCTCTACCACCCACCCACCCGCACGCACGCCTAGCCTGCCATTCTCTTAAAGAGATTGACGCACACAAGCGTAAACATCAGGCCACTTACATAGCCTACAGCAAAAGCTCTGCGCGCGACCATAAATCAGCCTTTATTTATAGCAATCAAAGTCTGATCCTACTCACTCAGCGTCTTGTAGTCATCTCTGGCCTTGTTGGCTCGAATGAAAGCCTGAATCTTCACCACTTGATTGATCTGCAGTAGAAAACAGCAATCACTTGGCTGACCTTTTTTTCATTTCTTTAAAACAGTACCCCAGGAATCCCCGGTGAGCTGAAGTGGAAATGACTTCACTCGTGTCAGAGTGATAATGATCCGTCTGCCACCCTCAAAGCCCACAGGACACCGGCTAAATGTCAGCGATGTGTCACGGGAAATGAATGCACAGTGATTTTTATTAGAAGCTTTTATTAGATAACACTGCAATCTGTTTAATGTAAACCCTCATTTCTGTGACAGACCATTTACAACCCTTTGTCAATAAACCATTTGTCAACCCATTTTTTTTTTCCCCCAAATTGTCCAAAACTTAATTTTCAGGTAATTTTATTCAACAAGGTTTGAGGCTTTGAACACTCACGTGATCCTGGAAGTACTTTAGACGATCCTTGTATTTCTTACGCGCTTGGTGCATCCGAACCATGGATTGGATCTGAGAAAGACAAAAACAAATCCTATCAGTTTTAACTGTATTCATACGTCTGGTAATAATAGTTAGGTTACAGACATTGCATAATAACTTTACCTTGACGGCCTCGTCACTGTGGTCTTTCAGATACTGCTTACGGTCATTGAACTTCTTCCTCTGTTGGTGGCCTTTCCAGTGGGCCTGAGAAAGAAAAGACAATCAGTATAACAACAAGTCCTCACAACAGACAGCAGTTTCAATGTGTGCACTCAGGATGATAGCTGTGTTACAGGTGTCTCTCACCTGTATGCATGAAACTGCTGGGTCTTGGGACTTCAGGAAGCTCATCCGCTCCCTTTGTCTTTTTCTCACCAGGAAGCCACGGCAACGCGCTTGCAGCTTGGCGATTAGGGACTCGTTGGCCAGCCACAGCTGCTCTCGATTGTAGGCTGTGGTTACCCCGGACACCACCGACTGACAGGAAGCATAAAGCAACCAGTTTAACTCAATGTCTAAAAAAAAAAAAGCTATGGCCATGCAGTGCTGCACAAGGACAATTCACAATCAACTAAATGAGTCAACAGTAGTTCTGTGTTGCCATTCTCAAAATCCTGTCGCTTTGGGACACAACAACAACACCTTGAGCTAACAAGCTACATGTGAAAAAGGCAAGTTTTGAAGGATATTTGGATCTTGCAACAATACAGGCCTGCTTGGTTCTTTTGGGCAATGACTGTAAAGATTTACAAGAATTATGTTTAGGGCATTTCATCTCTAACTGGGATGTTTTGGGACTGATTGGTGGGATTGATTATTGGGAACAAAGTACACACAGGGATACACTGGGGAGAGCAAGTTGAGTTTAACCATGAATCCAGTTAATTCAAATAGCTCATGTTACAGTATTGTGTCAACAGTTAACTTCATTTGATATTATATGGTTTCTTTTGCAGGGTGCACATATTCCACCAAAACAAGTTCCTTCCATAGGACTATTTAGCAGAGCCACCGTCGCTGCGACTGGAGCTTATAGCCGCCCAAGACGATTGTGACTGGTTTAAAGAAGAGCCAACAACCTAGAGAAACTTTTCCTTTGGTCTTGGAATGTATGTGTGGTGAAGCCAGACCGTACTCCTTACACAGCGCTGTGGAGATAGGTCTGCCAATGGGAGACTACAGGGACCCACCTGGATGTCCTCCTTGTTGAGCTGGGTGTTGTTCTGCACAAAGCCCTCTGGCTCCACCCAGGTGCCCTCGTTGGTCTCCAGGTTATAATAGTAGTTGTGTCCTCCCTTCACCCAGTGTTTCACCCAGTCACTGCCATTATCACCTGGACACACCGCATTACAGAACGCAAGTGAACAAGATGGAGGCAATGGACCTAATTAGCAAGTAGCATCATCCCTCCATTTTACATTTATTTCAGTAATGGAGTGCAACAGGCAAAATTCTTCGTAGTTTGAAATATGATTTTTAATCACAATATTGGATCATTCAAAGAATGAAACTTTGATGGTAAATAATAATCCCTGCATCAGGCCAATATCTGTCACTTTAAAAATAGGATTGCACGACATTAGGAAAATATCCAATTGTGATTATTTTGACTGATATTGTGATATGATTCATGATATTGGAGGAAATAATTTTTTTATAATTATTTTCACTTTCATTGAAAAATATTAAAATTAAAATGGTTATAGTGAGTGATGGTTGCGAGGATTTAGTCTGTTGGATATGATTTCTAGGCCGGGACGTCTCTGCAGCGCCACAATACTTCATTCAGAATGGTCTGACACATTGTTTGCGCCTTCAACAAATATTGCACCCCCACAGTGATTTGGATATTGTGCTTGTTCATATTGCGATTTAAATAAAATTGCGATTAATTGTGCAGCCCAATTTAAAAACACTGGAAACCACTGAATACATGCATCATTCCTCCAAATTGAATCCCAATTGCAGAATTTTCTTTGAGAGACAAGGTGACGGTCCTTCTCCTTATTCATTCCAACATTTTCTCCTCACCTTTTGCCTTTTTCTCATTTTTTATCTTGGACAGGTCATCCTGGTAGGTCTGAGCACACTCGGAGGTGACTCCGTACAGTCCTGACCCGGGGTTACGCAGAGCAGCGAGAGTCTGAGCTGGATCGCCAGTGTCCACCGCCTCATTGATAGCCTGGATGGAGCGCGAGACTGCGGACCCAAACACACAACATAAGCCCTTCGCTGCTTTTATACGTTGTCCTAACATCAAGAACTCTTGGCAGAATGTGGGTAGTAAATCTTCTGCAATCTTATATATAACAGATTTGAAGAATGAAGTGTGCGCTTACACTGCAAGGCCTCCTGTGTGTCCTGGTTTGCCTTCAGAATGGCATCCTGGATCTCATCCAGCCACAGCACAGCAGAGGGGTCCTGGGTCTCCTGGAAGGACACGGCAACATACGTTCAGAAACTTTAAACAAAAAAAAAAAAAAAAACGTTGATTCACTTTATGCATTGCATAATGACAGGGCGGTGTAAACCAGACACACACTGTAACAAAAGGCTTATAATGTCTATTTTCATTGAAAAAAAATAATCGACAATCAATCGACAATCAGTTGTTTGGTCAATAAAATATCAGAAAACTGTGAAAAAAATGTGGACCAGTGTCTCCCAAAGCCCAAGAAGACGTCCTCAAATGTCTTGTTTTGTACACAACATAAAGACATTCAGTTTACTGTCACAGAGGAGAGAAGAAACTAGAATATATTCACATTCAAAAAAAATGATGACCTTTTATTTTTAAATAAATGACACAAACCGATTAATTTATTATCAAAATAGGTGGAGATTCATTTACCACAACTCCTTGATCAATCTTTGCAGCTCGACTAAGTTTACACACATTATGAACTGTAGTTAAACCTAACTGCATCCAGATGGCGCACTCTGTCTGCAGCTGTTTGCTACTTGTGCTTTTGCTTTCTAGAGCGCGTTGAAACCGGCAACTCATTTGGTTTGGGTTTGGGCCTCCCCCTCCACGTGTCCCGCCCCTTCACGTAGTGCTTTAAGATAGACGAGGAGGTGTGTTTGTGCTGGTCTGACCGACTGATATTAGAACTTGGAGGAAGATTTCTTTTGCAAAGGGAGGGGAGTTGGCGGCTGCAACAGCATGCACCAGGAGGACTGAAATGAATGCATCTTTATAGTAAACAGAGCGGTACCTGGACGAGCGCTGATTAGTGTTTGTATGTTTGCAATTGGTGCGGTAATGGGTATTTGTGTGTGGGTGATGATGAGTCCCTGCAGCTGGCGGGAGACAGGGTGTGGTGCCAGAGTGGGCGGAGGGACTGGAGGAGGACTCTGGCGTAGCTTGATGTAGTTCACCACACGTTTCAAGCCCATCATGCAAATAAGAGGAAGTGAAAGCCGCAGGGGGTGGGGTACATTAGAATTCATCTTTCTAAACTTTTCTTTTGCAGAATTGTTCCTCTCCTTCCTTTAAAACCATGAGGTCATTCATGACACCCACACACACACACACACACACACACACACACACACGCACACCAAGGCATGTCTAGACTGAATCTTATACGGTCCCAGTTGTGACTGTTGCAGTTACAAAGTGAGGCGATAACCATCTGAAGACGCATTCAACAAGTAGACTATATTTGGCTTGTTAGTCAGAGTCAGGGCAGGACTTCCTGCTGTTTGTCTAGGCACAGCCCTCAGCCCAGTCAAAGCTTACTTCTGCCTGACTGTCTCTGACTAACTGTTCTAATACTGCAGAGTTAATGGGGCAACACAAAGAAGCCAGTCACAAATTGAACTGCAGGCTTTGCGGTTTGCTTCTTCTCCAAACTCCCCTGAACCACCCCTCTTACAGTTTGACTGCATTTTAGTAGAGCTGTAAAGATTAATCCTAATTGATGCGTTGTTATTAAACTAACCCCCAACCATTTTGATAATCCATTCTTTAGGTTTGAGTCATTTTTAACGGAAAAAAGGTCCTCTCCTCTGTGATAGTAATCTAAATATATAGGTTTTATTTATACCGGTAATCTCATTAAGACACAGAGTCTAATTCACAAGAGAGACCTGTTTGGGACAATACACAACAACAGTTACAAACAGACAAACAGACTACAATAGTATTAATAGGATTTACCAAATAGTACATGCGATATTTAGACGAAAGTGCAAAGCTGACTTAAAACAATAAAACACTAAAAACAAGGACAAGACTCCAAAGATGTGTTTTTTCCAGTGCTTGAGTGTTAAAGATCACACAATTAATTAATAGCCGATAATGAATACAATCATTAGTTTCAGCCCTACATCTTAGCCATGTCTCTTTAGTCAACCCTGCCACCTGAGATCTTTCCCTCTCAGCTGGGGAACATTTCGTTGGCACTGACCCTTTGAAAGCCAACAGGAAGCTCACACTGCTCTAACTATTTCCTCCATCTTCAG
Source organism: Etheostoma spectabile (assembly GCF_008692095.1). Lineage (NCBI taxonomy): Eukaryota > Metazoa > Chordata > Actinopteri > Perciformes > Percidae > Etheostoma > Etheostoma spectabile. The sequence goes on along the minus strand of NC_045733.1, from coordinate 30,748,499 downwards.
CTAATCGCCTCAAACAGCCACATTCACTAATCAACAACCAGAGGATGGTGTGTGTGTGTGCGCGTGTGCGCGTGTGTGTGCGTGTG
>NC_045733.1:30736031-30748403 GCF_008692095.1 Etheostoma spectabile | reverse complement strand
TGTGTCTGGCCCATTTAATATAGTGGTCAGCTTTCCGCCCTTTTATGGAAGCAAAACAACTGAGGCCTGGCTTGTTATTTCCTATGCCTGTGAAATCTGCAGGAAAAACATTTGCTTTCTTTTCTTCTCCTGTTTTTTGGCTTGTGATTTTTTTTTTCTGTGTCCCGTTATGAACGTGTGACGAGTTCCCACATGTAGTAGTTAAGGGTTTTGATGTTGACATTGATAACAGTGTGGGCGGTGTTAGTATGGGCAAGTATTAAGGAGTCTAAGCTTGATAAGGGACTTTATTTATCTGTATTTCCACAGAATAAAAAAACAGACTCTGTACTAAAATGGACACACTAATAGTTGTTCTATTTACAGACCGTAAGAAACAGAGCAAACATTTAACTCTTTTGTTCTACACTTTGCTTCTCCTACAACAGAAAAAAACAAACAAACATGGTTGTCTTTCCTGTGACATCACATGCAAATGTGCTGTACAGACAGACGTCCAAAAACCACATTCATCAACTTGCATACCCATAAAGATAACAGGCAAATGAGTCAGAGAGAGCAGCAGAAAGACTTCTCTGGACTCAAGAGATACAGGAAACCAAAGAGTGGTTATGAAAACCGAGAAGAAAGGTAAAACCGAGAGACACTGTAAGGAGGCAGACAGGGGGGGCGGCAATAGATGATCACATCATGACCTCAGCAGCCTGAGTGTGTCATGTGGGGCCAAGACACCTAAGTCACATGGAGCCATGTGCAGACACAAGGGGCCTGGGATCCCATTGAGCTTGCACACATCCAAATCATGCATCAGTGGAGTGTTTGGGGATTACGGTGACCTAACATATGAAATACTGTATTTTGTTTTAAAACTACTGAGGCTTTCCCGTAATGTGATGCACCCTACTAGACCTCTTTGGCATTGGTGGCTGAATGAATGGCTGGGTGCTCCTCAAAATTTTCAAGTTAAACTAAACAACTAAGAAAATAATGTGAAAATAATCAACAGATGAATCTACAATGAATATAACACAACCGCCAAGCTTTAAGCATATGATGCGTGATGACGTCATCTGGGCACTTTTAGTGACTTTTGGAGCTAGTGCTAGCTATGTACATTGAGAAAAAGACTGGTAGCAATACAGCAATACAGCCGCCTGCATAGAAACTATGCTGTGCTACTTAGGGACACGGGGTCCCACAATTTAAGCGTATGAAAGACTACTTCGTAATACGAAATCCTGATTGAGATTCAGGTGCATTGCCCTGATACCTTGCCGGGCAGTATTTTGGAGGCTTGTCCAACAGCTTACTGCCTGAACTAAACCAAATATTGAAGAACCTCAAACAACTGCTAATTGTTGGCGCCTCACAGCTAGTTAAAGCAGGAAACTGGCCTCTTTTTACACTTCCAACAACTACGCTCATTGAAATTGTTAATAATACACCTATATGTATCATATGCCCAGTCATACTTTATATAGCCCTGACAGCTTCCAGCTGTAAAAAAGTCTGTCATAAGTCTGGATGTAACTGTAGCCAGGTTGTTTGCATGAAGAGTTTGCATAATCCTCACCTCATACAAGACACAAAGGAGGCGACAGGACAGCCTCTCACGACATGGTAGCCATGACTAATAACCATCCAAAACCTCATACTTATCTACGGACAAGAACCTGTACATCTACCCCCACTTCTCTACATCAGAAAGCCTCTTCCCAGAAAGCTGTGCATGTTGCGTTTGTGTCTTACGTGAGCCTTCTCTCTGCGGGCCTCCAGCAGTTTGTCGTGGTAGTGCTGAGCCACAGGTGGGTCCACGTCTGTGAGCTTGGCTGAGGGGTTCTGCAGCGTGGCCAGGGTCTTCATGGGTTCCCCTTCATCCAGGGCCTCATTGATCAGTCCGATGGCGGCAATACCTGTACAAATTAGGGATGTTTTCCTTTTTTAAAGAGGGCATTTTAGGAATTTATTCGTGACAGAACAACTTAGACATGAAAGGGGAGAGAGAGAGAGAGAGCGAGAGAGAGGGGCCGCAGGTCAGAACTGAACCCGTGGCTGCTGTATCGAGGACTGAGCCTCTGCACACTCTACTGGGGGCGCTATCCAGGAGCCCACAAATTAGGGATGTTAATGATTAACCGTTTAACCAATTACCGGAAATAAGAATTTAGGCCAATTAATGCTATCAGTTAAACAGTTACAGTTAAGTAGAATACATGTTTTCTGCTTTGTAAAAGAAAAGTAGTAGTGTTAACTAAGCTCTTTTTTCCCTTCAAGTTCGTGGCTCTCTGCTGGGCGGCGCTCAGAGCGGAGAGCAGCGTGACCTATGTCCCTACGTTGATGAGGATCGTCGGGTTAAATTGGCCGGCCTACACACAGAGAATGCCAGGCAGACACACAGCTGACAACCTCGCCGTGGGATGCGATGGAGACAGGCTGGGATACACAGTATGCTCCGAGGACCGCTGTGGACTTTTGTCGGTTATACAGACCTGCAAGCGGCTCCAGTAAAGAGGCTGCATGTGTTCACAAAAATGCACGGAACATTGTGACAAGCAGTTGTAAAGAAAACTCTGATCACAATATATTATGAGAGAATGAAATGGAAGATATGACGTCTGTAATATCAGTCAAGAAGTGGCATCGTCTGACAATGTCAGGGTTTCTGCAAGTCAAATTAAAAGACTTTTTAAGAGCATAATGAATTAAATTCAAGACCTATACCTATATCACAACATCGAAAAAGTCTGAAACAATTCCTCGCTTTCCTTATTGGCATTATAGGACTTGGCTTTTTTTTTTTTTTAACTTTTTGAGTCCCAGTGGAAACTCAAAGCAAACCATCGTAAATTTTTTTATTTCAGTGTGAGTTTTGACACATTTGGGTGTAGATGGATGCGAGTGGGTCTCTTACGTTCATGTTCCTCCTGCACGGTCTGATTGACTTGGTCAATGCAGGCTTGAATGTCGTTCCAGGTCAGATATTTGGAGCCCTCCTCTCTGGCTGCTGCCTTAAGACGCAGCAGCTCGTCCATGTACCTGAGGAGCACACACACAGGTACGCTACCACATTAACAGCCTGCCTCAGTCCGTCCAAGAAACACACAAAAAAACTTTAAAACATCACTTAGACAATATGTCACTGACTCCTGTTGTGTGTGTGTGTGGGTGGTGGGTGTGTGTGTGTGTGTGTGGTGTTGTGTGTGGTGTGTGTGTGGTGTGTGTGTACCTCTGAGCGTATTCGTTCTCCACATTACTGAGTCCAGTGACGACGCTGGACAGTTGTTTCCAGAGGGCGTCGCGGTTTCCAGAGTCCATCGCCTCGTTCATTAACACCACCGACGACAGCATCTCCACGGCAACCAGCAGCTCGGGGTGGGACAGCGAGCCCTGCGGGACACAGGACAAAAATGGACCTCATATGTCAAACTGCCAAGGAAGACAGACGATGGGACGAGAGACAAATGATTTGTTCTTCCATAAATAAATCAGATATTAGATTTGAGAAATAAAGACATCACGGTTTTAAAATTGGTTGGAAATGTTATGTACTGTATGCCTTACAGGCAGACTGTGTAGTATGTTCTTACTACTAATAATATGCTGCCTTCCAAGAAGTAAAATAATGTCCTTGTGCAGCAACTAACATTTATTTGCCTCAAGAGGTTGTTAAAGGTCCCATGGCATGAACATTACACTTTACGAGGTTTTTTAATATTTATATGAGTTCCCCCAGTCTGCCTGTGGTCCCCCAGTGGCTAGAAATGATGTTAGGTGTAAACCGAGCCCTGGGTATCCTGCTCCGCCTTTGAGAAAATTAAAACTCAGATGGGCTGATCTGGAATCTTGTCCCTTATGAGGTCATAAGGGGCAAGGTTACCTCCCCTTTCTCTGCTTTGCTCGCCCAGAGAATTTGGCCCCCCCCCATGAGAGAGAGACATCATGGCCACACCCCCCTCCTCCACCTTGCCCCCCCTCCTGTCTTTACCATAGGTGTGCTCATAAGTTCCTTGGAAATAAATCATTCAGCATGAAAAAGCATTTAAAAAAATGACTGATAGACTAAAGAGATCTTAGTCAACTAAGACCAAACCAACCGATTTTGCGACTTATCAACTAGGATGGGGCAGCCCTAAAGTTATCATTTGGAAAATTAGGCAGGAAGGAGGTAAATCAGTTTTTATTCATTAGTTTGTAAAATAAAATCTATCGATAGCGAGGTCAAGATAACCATACCACACCTGTCGTAGTATAAACTGTACGAACGCCAGTGTGGTACTGACTGATGAGGTAGGTCATTTTCATTTTCAGGTCAATTCATCCTATAAGTTAGCCTCAAAAGCTCAAATGTTTTCTGTAAATAATGATGTGATTGGTTCTACCTAAGTACATCTGAGTATATTTCCATTTCGGTACTAATGAGGCAAAAACTAATAACGGTAACTCCACTAAAATAATAAAGTTGTGTGTGTGTGTGTGTGTGTGTGTGTGTGTGTGTGTGTGTGTGTCTGCTGGGTACCTCTGGGCACTGCTGCTGCAGGCTGACTAACTCTCTCTGGTAGAGGTCTGCAGCGCTGGGGTAGACTTCAGGCAGCTGAGCATCGGGGTTCATCAGCTCTTCCACCGTCTTCTCTGGCACCCCCGCCCTGATCGCACTGTTAATGCGTTCTACTGCCTTCAACACTACACACACAAATAAAATAAAAAAATCGTAAGAGAATTATAAGAACTATTGCTGCAAAGATGAGTTGATTAGTTGTCAACCATTAAATGAATCGCAACTATTTTGATAATCAAATAAATCGGTTTGAGTCTAAAGGAAAATTTCTCTAATGCCATCATATGAATATGTTCTAGTTTCTTCACTCCTCTGTGACAGTAAACTGAATATCTTTGAGTTGGCTTCAAAACGAGACATTTCAGCATGTCACCTTGGGCTTTGGGAAACACCGATGGACATTTTTCACCATTTTTAGACATTTTATAGACCAAACAACTAATCGATTAATCGAGAAAATGTTTGACGGATTTCTCAACAATGAAAGTATGCGTGATGCAGCTGGAGATCCAGATGTAGAAAGATGTACGTGTTACGTGCATACTCTTTAGGTAGGCTTCCGCAATGTCATTGGCCACGTGGACGCCGCTCTGCAACTCATCCTTAGTCAGGGCTTCTCCTGGAGACACCTAATAAGGAAGGATCAAGTTGAGATTACACTTAGGAAACAGAAGCTTTGATTTGTTTTACTGCTTTATTGACATAAATGCACAGCTTGGTTTGCACACTGATCCCTACCTGGTCTTTATTCTCTCGGTCAGCCTGCAGCTGTTTGAGATACCAGCCTTTGTTCTGGGGCTGCAGTTTCTGAATGCCCATGGCTTTAAGGGCCTCATATAACTTATCCTCATCGCCACGCAGTAGCGCCTGCTCCGCCGCACTCAAGGCGTTGCTCACTGTAGGAGAAAAGGTTGAAATTTCACTGCGGCACCATGGAAACTGGTCTGGTCTAGTCTGGAAGACTAATTAATAAATCAGTTACAAGTCTGTGTGTGTAAGTAAAGTTTATTTAATAGCACTTATCACAGTCAGAGTCACAAAGTGCTTCTCAGGCAAAATTAATCGTAGTAAAACAAAAGCATGAATACAAAACAATACAGTCAACAATGAGGCTAAATGAAAGCCTGACTAAAAGGGAGTTTTTCCTTGCCGCTGTCGCACTAAATGCTTGGTTTTGTGGGAATTACTAACATTGGCTTGGAATTGGGTCCTTGGAAATTACAGAGTGTGGTCTAGACCAACTCGATCTGTAAAGTGTCTTGAGATAACTTGTTTTGAAGTGATACTATAAATACAATTATATTGAATTAAAGAGATGGGTCTTCAGCTGCTTTTTAAAGATTTAAACAGATGCAGTCCCTCTTAAAACATGTGGCAAAGTGTTCCACAGTCTAGGAGCGGCTGTTTCAAAAGATGTAACAAAGTGTGTGTGTGTGTGTGTGTGTGTGTGTGTGTGTGTGTGTGTGTGTCTCTCTCTTACCGTTGACTTTGTTGACGTTGCCCTGGATTTCAGCCTGGGTGAGAAGCTCATCGTAGATATCTCTCTCTGCGTCGGAGTTCTCCATTTGCTGTTGGAAAGCAAGTTAAATATAATGGCATTACACGTTAGCAATACTTATCACTACATCCCCCCCCCTGCAGTAGGTAAGTAAGATAGATATAGAGCGCTTATCACTGATAATATTCACCAAGTGCATTACATAAAAAATATGCATGCATGGAACATACAAATCAAACATATTAGACCTAAAAGAGCAAGCTGACAAATAGGGTTGAATGAATTTGAATGAATGACTTTATTGGTCTTAACCATAGGGTATGGTCAGAAGCTTCAGCTTATATCAGCCCCCCCCCCTTACATTTTTAGGAGTAACAAACATATTTTCAATGAAAAAATTGACAAGACAAGAAGGACATCAAAGTAAAACCAATGTAACATGCATTTCTTTCCAGAAGGTAATTTTGTTTCCTTTTTTCATAGATTTGGTGTAATTCTGGTCATTTATTTGTTGAGCCCATTGGCAAAACAAATCTTTTATATTCCTAAAATCATAAATCTTACATGTATCTCTCAAGGCAAGAAACTACTGGTAAATCTGTCAAGAGGAGTTAAGATTTGTATCCCTCTCTCTCTGTCCCAAGTCCATTCAGGCGCCATTCTTTACTATAGTGGCTGTTTTCATTTCTGGTGCCCGAGTGGTTTCTATGGCCTCAGCATTTTATTCTGTCTGATGTCACAATTTTATTCTGCTTCGGGCTGTATGTTTAATAATGTCCTAATCAAAAAGTGGATAACTGTCTTGCCACATTTTTTATTATAGGGCCATTTTATGGGCTCTCAGGGATAATTCGCCCCGGGCCACCATTCGTCTGTGCACACTACAGCATTCATCTGTGCGACTCTAAGTTTAAAAGTGCGTACCCGTTTGCGCGAGTTGGCCACCTTCTTTCCCTTGGCCTGGTACAGTGTGTCGTGGTACTGGCGGGCGGAGGTGGCGTCCAGGTTGACCAGCATGGCGTTGGGGTTCTGCATGGCGGCCACTGTGCCCTCTGGTACGCCGTGGTCGATGGCCTCGTTGATGGCGATCACAGCGGCGTGTACTGAGGAATTTTATTTGGATGTTTTATCTTATATCAGGGCTGGGAGATATATTGATATCTGAGACTAGCCTATTATTTGCCTTTACCCACTTAGTTATTGTATCCACATTATTGATGAGCACTTACCCTAACCCTACAAATTCTCATTGTGTATATATATTTTGTGAAACCACCAATTGTCAACCCTAAAATATCAATCAATAATATTGTACACTATCATTCCATAATGAAACATAAGAATAATTTCTACTTTTGGGAAGCGCATTTATTTGCTTTCTTGCCAAGAGTTGCCAATGAGAAGATTGATAGCACTCCAACGTCTTAAGAAGCCACAGTGACCGGGTTGGTACCTTAGCTTAGCATTAAGCCTGCAAGCAGGGGGAAATAGCTAACCTGGTTCTGCGAAAAAAAAATCTGCCTACCAGAATCTCTGAGTGTAATAAGCAATTTCTATTTTTTGGCCTGACTCAGTGACGTCTTGAGGAGAAACAAATGAGATATTAAATGTGTTTATAAGTGCGCTTTGGAGGTCCTGGCTAGGCAGATTTGTTTCCACTTTGGACAAAACCAGACTAGCTGTTTGAGTCTTCATGCTAAGCCAATTGCCTCCTGGCTGAATGAGGTATTAATCTTAGAAAAATACATAACAGATCTGCACACCAACGTAGCTTTGGTATGACTTCTCCTTCTGAGGAAGAGGCTGGTAAGCCTAGTAAGTTGTGGTACCTCACAACTTTAAAAGCATTAAAATCTGTCTCACAGGAGCTATTTTAGTGTGCAACTCTTTTTGTAATCTTTTTACTGTATTGCTTTGATCCAGCGCCCAAAGGTGTGTGTCTTCTTCATCGTTTCTTAGATGTATTAATCTTCTCATATGACTCTCAGCAAGAAAACAAATACAAGCATATTTCCCAAACTGTCCAGTTTGGCCTTTGGAATATAATCCATCAATATTGTATCTTGTGATATGAGAATATTGTGGAATTTGCGGCAGAGGTCAGCACCAAAAGGCATTCACTTGGATGCATTACGCACTCTTACCAGTGATTTTAAAGAATAAAAATAGAAAGTAGAACGAAAAAAAGATTAATTCTATTAACCAAATCAATGTTAATTCAAAGTAATTGCACATGCTCCTCATATCTGGAATAAACTCCCAGAAACCTGTAGATCCGCTGCTACTCTCAGTTCTTTTAAATCAAGGCTGAAGACCTTTCTTTTTGATGCTGCCTTTCTTTAAATGAATGCTCATTTCTTTAAATTTCTTATGCTGCACTGTAACTTTTATTCTTGTGTTTTATGTGTCCTAATGTTTCTATTTGGTTTTTAACTGTCTATTCATGTGTTTTACCGGTTTTTAATGCTTATGATTTTTAACTGTTTGTACTTGTGTTTTATCTGTTTAACTGATTTTGTGTAAAGCACTTTGAATTGCCCTGTTGCTGAAATGTGCTCTACAGATAAAGCTGCCTTGCCTTGCCAAAGTAGAAGTAAAGACATTATCTTGGAAATTTGGTGAAAATTAGAGTTCAACATCTTGGATAATTTTAGTAATTCTGTTTTTCTTGTCATTGACATGAAAATATATAATAACTAATATATTAATAATAATAATATAAAAATTAATAACTTTCGACCAGTGCTTAAAAAAGGGTTTCTTAGGTAAACAACTGATAGATCAAAAAATGTCTGAATGACAGAGGTTCGAGGAGATTAGTATTCGTTTCATCATGAAAGTCTGAATCATCTGAACACTATGTCATCTGCAGTTCCCATCCCCTCTACCCATGACACCCAAACCCCTCTCACATGCAGCTTCATCCACTGAGAGCTCATTGGCCAGGATGCCGCCAATCTTGCTGAAGGCGGGCATCTGGATTCCATACTTTTCCAGCTCACTCTTCATGTTGTTGATCTCCTCCTCTGGGAAAGAAGACAGAGCAGAAGGAACAGATGAATGGACGGAGGGAAGTGACAGACGGTGGAGACAGAGTTACAGACTGTTCCTGGCTCATGTCGGGAAATTGGATTTTGGACTCTGGCTTTGGGACAGAGGAGCCAAGCTGGAACTCAACTGACAGGAAAAACTCTCACAATTGCTAATGACTTTCACATTTCCAGCATACCCTCAACACTGTGGCCCGCTGCTGTGCTACCCTTCTCAGGCTACATCTACAAAACCACGTTCTGGTTTGATGCTTTGCAGGCACCGACCGAATTGCCTCCTTAGTATTGGGTATCGAAAAAATGGCTCGTCATTCAATGCTAAATTTCAATACCTACTGTAAAAGGTCATTCTCATCAGCATCAGTGATACAGCACACTTCTAAAATCTAACAATGCTGCCGATTGGCTATCTAACATTACACGTTGTAGAGACAAGAGCGAAAATATATACAAAAAAGATTGGGCAGTAATGTGTGATGTTGTAATTTATTTTTGTGAAAACGGATTTAAAAAAAAATTGGTTTCAAAAACCGTATCATTCAGGAACCGCATTTAAGTCACAGTATTAGCATGGGATTTTTGTTTCTTTTGGTATGCTTGCAACACGTGTTTCCGAGCCCTTAAAACAGACATTTGGAAACACTGAAATACGGCACCTTTGTGGTACCCTTGGCGCCGTGCACCCTGCTCAAAATTTAAATTATTTTAACTTTGACCTCGTTGCTGCTGACCTTTCAAGGCACAACCAATTCCAGAACATTCATACGCCTTGCTTCTTTGCTCTTCGCACCACAAAGCCGCGGATCAAGTGTAGGAGCCTTTAGACTTACATACCTTTCAGTAACAGTTCCACTTCGTTGTCGGTCAAAGAAAATTGATCTCCGGTCTTACTTCTCGCCATTGTTGTTCTTTCTTTAAAGTATTTTCTGCTCTACTATATTCAACTATACTACATACATTCTGCTTCTAATCAGACAATTTGTTTCCTGTATTCCCCCGGTAGGTGCATGCCCAGTGTATGTGAATACGTGAATGGTCACGTGATATGCTTTGTCAGATGTGTTAATATGGCCAAAGATTAGTTCTGCTACTGGAGCTCAAACTCTTGTGGGGACAGGGATTGTTTTTGACTCAAAACCACCGCTTGAAAAACAAACATGTACAGTAGTAGTGTAGATGTAGCCTCAGTGCTGCTTTCGTTTGTAATGCTCTGGATTTAAGATGTCATACTTGGGTAAACAGCAACATAATGAGGAAAACAGATGAACAGACTCATGTTCAGGCTTACCAGTGAAATCTACTTTTCCATACAGATCCTGGATCTGGGGGGCCAGGCCGAGCTTAAACAGGTACAGGCTGTACAAGAGGACAGGGACATGATAAGTAAAGAAACAGGACTAAGACACATTAGCAGAGGTGAAGAACAGGAACCATACAGATCTGAGAACACAAAAAGCCATTTCATGCTTGCTCACAACTTCTGTACAACCTAATCACCACAGTAAACCGAGGGGAGTAAGAGGCGTTCAAAGACACAGGTCGGACAAAGAAAATATCACAACGCAGCCCTGTTGTTTTAGGGCAAGGAAACAGATGTTTCAACACTCTACCTCTGCCCCTCGTGTCCCTTTAAGAGGCTGTGAAACCAATGTGATTCAACCAAATGCAGAGGCTTTTTTGTTGTAACTTGTTTGTTCACTTATTGGTACATATTGACGTAAAAAATATAAAACTGTGCTGCTTTTCAGGAAGTAAAATAGTTCTTCTCTAACATAACAGACAGTACAGTGTAGCGGTGTTTATTGCTGTGGATATGGACAACGGACAGCAAACTTAACTTCAGATTGAAGAAGAGGACAGAGGAGTAGAGGGATAAGAAGGAGAAAAAGAAGTAGAAGAGGAGGAAGATCAAGAGTATTAGGAAGAAGGTTGAGATTAAAGTAGAAGAGGAAGAAGAGTAGGGGATAAGGAAGATAAAAAAGTAGAAGAGGAAGAAGAAGAGTAGGGGATAAGGAAGATAAAAAAGTAGAAGAGGAAGAAGAAGCAGGAGAAAAAAATGGAAGAAAACAAAGAGGAAGATGACGAAAGAGGATGAAGAATTGGGACAAGAAAGAGAGGGAGGAGCAAAAGAAGGAGGAAGAGGAATAAAAGCAGGAGGACAAGAAGGAGAGGAAGAAGAAAAACTAGGAAGATTATGAAGGAGGAAGAGGAGGATAAATAAGAAAAAGGACGAGAAGGAGAAGGCAGAGGAGGACAAGAAGAAAAAGGAGGAAACTGTTCCATTATCTCTACTGTGACTATTATTGTCACTGTTCATCACACCCCCAACCGGCACCGTCAGACACCCCCTACCAACAGCCTGGGTCTGTCCCAGGTTTCTCCATAAAACGGATTTTTTCCCTCGCCACTGTGGCTCTAAATGCCTGCTCTTGGGAGATTACTAGAATTGTTGGAGCTTTGTAAATTATAGAGTGTGGTCTAGACCTACTCTATCTGTGAAGTGTCTCGGGATAACTTTTTTTAATTGACCTGAATAATAGAAAGCGTGTGACCTGTGTTTTTCTTGTCCAAGACAAACTACTTGTTGTCGTAGCACAGTAGATTTCAAACTTGTGTTCCTGTCAAATTTGAGCATCGATGTCACCAGCAGCTGGACCGACTAGGTCAGAATGGCAGTACTTGAGATTGGTATAAGACTTTCAGAAGGTCCTGCCTCAGAATTGACCACATTTTTACTCGGCTTTGTCCCGGTCTCAGATAAAAACTTGGGATTTCCTTTCAAGACCACAACTGCCTTTTGACGTTTTGATAAAGGGATTTCTCATGATACACTTCTGGCTAAATAATAATAAAAGGAGGTGAATTAATAAGGATCTTAATTTGTTTTCTGTGGGTGTTTTTTTATTTTTTTATTTATTTTTTTTTAATAATGGCAATAGGGATCTTTTAAATCATTTTGAGGAGTGTGGTTGGTTAGCATTTTCCACGGCATTCAGTGTGGGACACTGGTCTGGTCTTCACTCCCCTCAAAGTCTTGGCCTTGACTCGGTCTCAACTAGAGGTGCATCGATGAATCGATTAGTTGTCAACTATTAAATTAATCTCCAACTACTTTGAAAATCAATCAGTTTGAGTCTTTTTTTTTTTTTTAAATAAGAAAACAACATTTCTCTGATGTCAGCTTCTGTAATGTGACTATTTTCTAGTTTCATCTCTCCTCTGTGACAACAAACTGAATGTCCTTGAGTTGTGGACAAAACAAGACATTT
>NC_045733.1:30731593-30736021 GCF_008692095.1 Etheostoma spectabile | reverse complement strand
TCTTGGGCTTTGGGAAACACTGATCCAAATATTTCCCCATGTTTGGACATTTTTTTATAGATCAAACAACTAACCCGTTAATTGAGAAAATATTCAACAAATTAAATCAACTATGAAAATAATGTGACTATTTTCTAGTTTCTTCTCTCCTCTGTGATAGTAAACTTAATATCAATGAGTTGTGGACAAAACAAGACATTTGAAAACGTCATCATGGGCTTTGGGAATTCACATTTTTCACCATGTTTGGACATTTTTTATAGATCAACTAACCCGTTATTGAGAAAATATTCGACACATTCGACTATGAAAATAATTGTTAGTTGCAGCCCTAGTCTCAAGCCCTCAAAGTCTTGGACTTGACTCGGTCTGGATACACTCCGGTCTTGCTGATGACTTGGTCTCAGGTCAGGTGGTCTTGACTACAACACTGCTGTGTTTGGGCAAGTCACAAAAAACCTGGAGAATGCACACGTACACCAACACCGTGCCTCTGCTGCGTTGGTTTGCTTCCTGACTCCTGTGCATCCACTTCACCTTAGGGGGAACGCTCTTTTAAAACAAACCGCTTCATAGCTTGTGCCAGTGAATGCCTTTTGGCAGAAAAACGGCCCTGTTCCCCTCGTAAAAACCTCACAGGCTTGAAAGATGCTCAGACCACAGATGCATACAGACAAAGAAAGTGACACCCAAACGGAGAGAGTACCTGAGTGCATGTATACAGTAGATGCAGCGTGGCATGTTCTTTCTGTCATAGATGTCTGTAGTTTCTGGGTAAAAGATCTGAAACACAGACAGGGACAATATGAGAAAATCAGAGCAGCACTTTCAGCACGTCCATGAAAGCATGCCAGCGTGTCGCAGCATGTGTGCAGGAGTGATTCAGGCTAGCAGCTCTGAGGAGGGATTACACAACGTAGATGTGCACTCACACGCCCTCGCATCGTCTTTGTGGCACAACTGAAAAAGAAGTTTTGAAAGCAGCTACTTGTATTTTCTGTTGAAGCGGCCAATTGGTGATATTCTGGGCTGTTTCTCAATTTTCTGTTCTTGCCAATATAATGACACACATTCAAGAGTTTCCACAGAGTTGACTAAGTGGAAACTTCTCAGGGAAGCACTTTGGACATAATAGGCAACTGTTTATTTCTTTAAGGCCGGGCAGTCATTTAAAAGATCATTTCAACCGACTAACTACAAAATTCAGTTTACAAATCTACTGACATTTCTCCTCTCCAGTGAGTTCATTTTACCACAGTCTGAAAATCCAAATCAACTTGCACTGAGTGAAAAACGCCGGTTTTGACGCCGGTAATCCTTCACCATTAAGTTAAAGGTCCCATGGCATGGAAATTTCACTTTATGAGGTTTTTAAACATTAATATGAGTTCCCCCAGCCTGCCTTTGGTGCCCCAGTGGCTAGAAATGATGATAGGTGTAAACCGAGCCCTGGGTTTCCTGCTCAGCCTGTAAGAAAATGAAAGCTCAGATGAGTCGATCTGGAATCTTGCCCTATAATAAGTCATAAGGGGCAAATTCATGTACATGTACTGTGATGTTTTTCAGTTTTTTTTTGTTTTTTTTTTGACAGTACAGCTGATAGAGCTCACAGTAATAATGTACCCAGCCTACTTTAATCTCAAATATTGGCGTTTTCTTGATTGCAGTGCAAAGACAGAGGCCGCAGCTAGAATTGTTTGGGAGTGTGCACTACATACTCAATATATGTGCTATCGTTGAAAACACTTTTGCATAAATAAACAGTAGTACGCATCTTTTGGGACGCACTGAGCTGTTTTTACCACTTCCCACCCTTAGAGTCTCCTTGCTGGCATCGCCAGGAAATTCTTAAATTAATGGAAAAGGTAAGCAACTAGTCCAACGGTCGCAGGTGACAAAATTATGGATTTGTGATATGTTGAAATTTAAAGTGAAGCGTTGCCTTGGTCACGGTCTGTTTTTCTGTTATGAACATTGTTGATACTAATGTATTGCACTGTGGGATATTTATGCCGGCATTGTGTAAGTGTTTGCACACTGTAATATTTCACAGGAAACATAATTCAATTCATGTACTATTATATATACTATTAATGTACTGTACTAACATATAGTACATGAATAGTATTATAGTAATTTAGTAATTACTAGTTATAGTAATTTATAGTGCGGTTTAGTAAGGTTTTCAGACATGCTGAAAATCTCACATTCTGTTGCAGTTTACTAAATAGCTTGTTGGTATGGAATGAAGGAAGCAGCCAGTCTTCAAAGCATTTCTTAATCACAGCTACAGGACTACGTGGCAACCATTTACTGCAATATTCAACTTTCTACTAGTTTCACACGGCGCTGAAATTAACTAGAACCAATTGATGCCTTGAAGGCAGAAAATCAACAATATGCTTTGAACGATATTCAGCGTTACAGAAACTGTGTATGATGTGCAGTCAATGACCTAAATCATGCAAAAATGATAAAGTCCTTCCAGGCAGAGACACCTGGACCACATACATTTAGAGGCTGGAATTCATTTGCATTGTTGAACAAATGAATAAATACAATACAGAGAATCTTAATTGAAGGGTTACTGAGTGGTCCGGGAGACAGCCCTTGCTTAAGCCTGGGGTTCAATAAAATAAAGTTAAACAACCACTCAATTGTAGGTACGTTTGCATGTGAGAGATAGTATTGGACGGATGCGAGCCATGCTGACCTTTGGCAGGCCCTTCTCGGCCATGGCGTTGAGCCACTGGATGACGTTGTCTGTGTGTCTGAAATGGAGACCCGTCGCCTGTAAGAGAGAGATCAGAATCAAAATCAGATCCCAGCCTCATTCACACTGGCAACAACAGCTATAAACTACAGACCTATTCAGACCATCCAACAGCAACAGGATCAGCCAGGTTACAACACAAAAACAGCAAAATACAAACCGACTCAACGGAGGTTTGTATAACCTCAAATATCTATAATATATGTCAGATCTCAGACAAAATGATTAGATTAGATTAGATTAGATTATACTTTATTTATCCCACGACGGGTGGGAAATCTGTCGTTACAAGTAGCAGCATAGCAGCAACAGCAAAAAAACAGAAAAAACAAAACAAACACACAAAAAAGTAAGCACGAAAGAAATACAAGGCAAGAAATACAAGGCAAGAAATACAGGCAAGAAATAGCAATGAAAATATGGTAGAATGAGTAAGTAAAATGCCGTCAAACAAAGGAATTTTAAAGTGCGGTTGCCATGATAAGAGAAACAATATTGCGGTGTAAGTGACGTTAAAAATTAAGTTAAGTTGAATGTGTAATTAGAGCAAAGAAGAAGAGTTCGGTAGATAATTTAAATATATTAAATGAGACCATAAATATTGAAAAGTAAGTACTTGTAATAAAATAATATAAATACCAATATTAAAGATAAACAGAAAGTGTGTGTGATGTAGATGGAAAAAACAGGAACAGAAAAACAACACTATCAGGTAGTGCAGGCGTTGTAGAGTCTGACCGCGGCCGGGATGAAGGACCTGCGGTACCTCTCCTTCTTACACCGTGGGTGTATCAGTCTGATGGAGATTACCATGTTTTCTTTACACACATTAATCCAGTTTTTTGGTCAAACGACAGCAACGTGGTTCCAAAGCTATATAAGTCACATTTTGGCTTTAAATGATTATTTACAAAAGAAAAATTACGGCTCTGGTAGCATCCCCAGTGAAGACTATAGTAGAACTAGCAGCACAGAGGGGTGTGCTGTTCCTTACACCTCCATTTTATTCATTGTTACCTTTTGATCCATTTTGTATTTTTCAATATTGGTGATTCCTGTTGTATTTATTGTGATTTTATCTTTATACTTTTCAGGGTTTGTAAATGTTTTCCAAGGTCAAATTCAAGCACTTTCAAGGTCCATTTTAAAGCTTTTTCTAGCACCCTTTTTACAGAGAAAAAAATATTATTTAGTGTTTTTGTCACATTAAAAGACACATTTTTGTCACATTAAAAGACACAATGCTATAAACAGCCCAAATTGTGTTTCGTAGATGCAGAAGGATGAGATATTTAAGCAAAACACAAGTTTTATTTTCAAAATCTAATCTGCTTGGAGGATTTGAGCCTAATGACATGCAGCTGGGTCCTTCTGTGCCAAATCAGACTCAATCCAGGTAAACAACTGCACCCGCTTTGATTTTTCTCAAAGTTTATGCTACCCTTAATGTCCGTCTTTTTCAGTCTATTTCCTCCCTGGTCTCTTCATCTACCTCCTCCTGATCATTCTCTGCCTGTCCCTCCTCTTCCTCCCTCACAGTCAAAACAAAGCTCCGTCGCTCCAGTCTTTGCCGGGATGCAGGGCCGCCACACAGACCGGGGTGAAGTTGGTTTTATATTTTACATTTGAAAAATCTATTATGGAGTTTGACCTTC
>NC_045733.1:30731430-30731583 GCF_008692095.1 Etheostoma spectabile | reverse complement strand
CCAACTTTACCACGGTCTGTGACAGCTCATCCTCGCTCATCTGCAGATAGCTACAGACACTATTTTTGACGTGATTGATCATAATATTTAGAGTGAACAGGTTGCAAAAATCAAAGAAAAATTCAAGCATTTTCAAGCATTGTATCCAAAATT
>NC_045733.1:30729203-30731420 GCF_008692095.1 Etheostoma spectabile | reverse complement strand
GCACTTTTTAAACCTTGAAAACACAACACTAAAATTCAAGCATTTTCCAGGATTTCAAGCACCCGTACGAACCCCTACTTTTATATTTTAGAGAATCTGCCGTGGCAGTTTTTGACCTGCTAACGGAAATATTGAATGGATTGCATGTTGGTCTGACACTTTAAGACTCATCTGGCTATCGATGGTTCCAAGCGGAGGATCTTTTCAACAGCACAACCTGCTTTATTCAGCCTTGACTACGTCAAACTCCAAGCAGGTGATGTTTATTACATGATTTGGAATCTTTCCAGTTTAATCTTCTTAACAAGTTCTTTTAAAAGCACATTACTGATGTAGAAGTGCATCCAACTATATCGTTCATACACGTGATTGCCATCCTCTTTAACTTTCTTTGATGACATTATGTAGGTTTTCACCTTGTAACGCGTCTGCTCGCGGTCGTAGATCTTCTTGAGGGAAACGGTTTTTGGGGCGAAGAAGTTGCCCAGTTTGGCCAGGTAGACGCCGTTCCTCAGCCCCTCCTCCAGCTCCGTGGTGGGGGGCAACTCCTCGTCCAGACAGGCCTCCATCCATCTGCGAGGAGAGCACAGCAGACACACACATCACATATGACAGCACAGAAAGAGGAAACATACATTCAAGGTGCGATTTTGATCAAGCAAAACTAAACAAAGCATGCAAGAATTAAATCCCCCTTGCAATACCATGGCTCTACAGTAGTGCCACTCAGCAAGGCATGTCACACACTTAACCCTTGTATCGCATTCGGGTCAAATTGACCCATTTCAAATTTTTAGAAGAAGAAAAATTGTACAAGCTACATTTTTTCTACCTGAAAATCAATGGCCTTACCTTATTTTCTGTGATAAGCATGTATTGCTGACTCAATTCAGAAAATGATTCTGGATATGACCACTTATTCCAAGATAAGAATGATCACATAGGGGATTTTTAACATAAATTATAACCTTATGTAAAAAAAACGAATCACACTTCCATTTTTAATTCTGTTCTACTAGAGACTGATTGCATTTCCTAATGTTATCTCAATTGTTTGAAATTGAGATAAAGACAATATTTTTAATAGATTATGAAGTAAGATTTTATTGCAGCTTTTTTTTTTAAAACCCCAAATAAGTCACGGGTCAGTTTGAACCGAGGGATACGAGAGGATCCCGAAGTGAAGACAACACGAGGGTGAAATATGCACTTCAATATGTAATGGAAAACATAGCGCTTTCGAGCTGGAGAGTGGAGTTAACAAAAATACAAAATACATTTATCCCCACCGGGGATGAAAATACCATTTCATTTTTCATCAAAGCCACAAGGCAATCAAGGAACACTTCAAAGGGGATTTTATTTAAGTGTGTCTTCAAGGCACTTGAAATTGAAAGTGATTTTCAATTACAAAAAGAAAAAAAATCCTCTTTTAGTTGATGGTAACGAGGGCTGTGCAATTAATCGAACTTGGATCGCAATTTAGATTTTGGCTCCTAACGATCACAAAAACAGAGTAATCAAGAAAAACTATTATTGTGCACATTACGTTTTTCAGAAAAACAAGTTATTTTGTCTTGTTTTCTGAATGAAAAATCCAATGGGAAAGTACAAAGGGAAATTTCACTGCTCAAGGTGTTTTCACTGTTGAAGTTCAATAGATGACACATCTTTCAAAACGTCAATGAGTAATCGTGTTAAATAATCGCGATCAGGATTATTTTTCATAACCGAGCTGCCGTAACAGTAAGTGGTGAAAGATACTGTACAAAGACTCACGAAAGGGTAGTCAAATAGTAATATTACAGCAGTGGCTGTATGAAACTGAAAATAAAAATACTGTTTTGACTTGTGGTACAATTTCCGTTACATGGGGAGCAAAGAGTCCATATTTTAACGTTTTTTTTGGGGGGGGGTCTAATTGCAATTTCCCTGCCAGATATAGTGATTATGATTCATGATTTCCTTTAGCACCTTCCACGATCATGTTAAATAAAGTAATAAGAAAGTACATGAAAAATCAACTGAAGCATTTATGTAAACAATCTGTGATATGTGATATTATTCCAGCATTTCTCTTATGAATAAAAACAGTAAATATAATAATGAAAAGACAAATAAAAAATGTTAAAGTGCCCATACTATGAAAAAGAAATTTGGGATGTTATTTTTTGTCTCTGGTGTTTTCACACGCAAACAAACTTTATTGGTTTTTTT